>NC_053024.1:202449059-202687599 GCF_003073215.2 Triticum urartu | reverse complement strand
AAGTCACCACACACATCCTAAAAATACATGGGTTGCACCTCTGGAAAGATGACAAAACCCTTAACAAAACACATGTAGAACTCACGGGCATAGCATGCACACAATAATCATGGCAAAAATGACAAAAGTGCTAAACGGAGTAGCAGATCTGACAATTAACTCAAGTAGCCCTCTTCTAACAGCATTTAGGGCATCAAGATGAACTCAAATGAAAATGATGCAATGGAATGAAATGATGTACTCTCTGAGATGAACATTTTGATTTGCTATATGCAAGAATCGAAGCTACGGTTGCAAAGTTACGGGGCCACGAACAGAGGCACTTGGATCTGCAATTTCGGGAGTTAGAGAAAAAAACGACCTAGGGTTCCAGATCTGCATGCAAACCGAGGCGGCGGCACGAGCACTGTTCACCGACGTTGACGGAGCTCGCCGGAGCGGGATGACGACGGCGAGGTGCTCCCGGGCCAGACCTCACCGGATCCGGCCGGCGGGGAGCCGGAGAGGCGGCGGGGGAGGCGCGGCAGGCCGGCGCGGGGCGCGGCGCGGCGCTGGTGAAGGAGAGGCTGCGAGGCCGCCGGGTGGCGAGGCGGTAGCGTGCGGCGGCGCGGCGCGGCCGGCGGGGTCCGGTCGCCGGAGGCGGAGACGGGCACGGGCGAATGGGAGGCTGCCATGTGGCGGCGGTGGCGGCGGGATTTTTCGTCCGGCGGCGGGCGGACACGTCCGGCCGCGCGGAGATGATTTCTAGGGTTTCGGGGGAGAAGAAGACCCGGATCTCGGGGGGGTGTTTAAATAGGCATAGAGGGAGCTAGGAGAGTCCAAATGAGGTGGGGTTTTCGGCCACGCGATCGTGATCGAATGCTCTAGAACATGGAGCAGAGTTAGGTGGGTTTTGGGCCAAATAGAGGGGTGCTGGGCTGCAACACACACAAGGCCTTTTCGGTCCCTCGGTTAACCGTTGGAGTATCAAACGAAGTCCAAATGGTACGAAACTTGACAGGCGGTCTACCGGTAGTAAACCAAGGCCGCTTGGCAAGTCTCGATCCAATCCGGAAATGTTTAATCCCCACACACGAAAGAAAGCTAGAAATGACCACCGGAGGAGAACGAAGCGCCGGAATGCAAAACGGACAACGGGGAAAATGCTCGAATGCATGAGATGAACACATATGCAGATGCAATGCAAATGACGACATGATATGAGATGCATGAAAACGACAACAACATGCAGAGACAAAACCCGAACCCGAGGAAATAAAATAACTTAACGCTAGAAACGGCAAGAGTTGGAGTACAAATAGGGAAAGTTACATCCGGGGTGTTACAACACTCCACCACTACGAAAGGATCTCGTCCCGAGATCTAGGACTGAAAGAACGCCGGGTACTCAGAACGGAGATGATCCTCGCGTTCCCAGGTAGCTTCAGGGTCGGAATGGTGTGACCACTTGACTTTGAGAAATTTGATTGACTTGTTGCGAGTCTTGCATTCAGTCTCTTCAAGAATGGCAACTGGGTGCTCACGATAAGAGAGATCTTCTTGGAGCTCAATGTCCTCGAAGTTGACGGTGCGGTCAGGAGTCTTGAAGCACTTTCGAAGCTGAGAGACATGGAACACGTCATGAACATTTGCAAAGTTTGAAGGAAGCCCGAGTTGATAGGCGAGGTCGCCTCTCTTGCTGATAATCTTGAAAGGTCCCACGTATCTCGGGGCAAGCTTCCCTTTTATACCAAAGCGACGAGTACCTTTCATAGCAGAGACGCGGAGGTAAACATGATCTCCGATCTCGAAAGCCAAATCACGGTGCTTACTATCATAGTAGCTCTTCTGGCGGGATTGGGCTGCTTTGAGGTTATCACGAATGACTTTGCACATTTCTTCTGCCTCTGTGATTAAGTCATTACCCAAAAGCTAACGTTCACCGGTTTCAGACCAGTTGAGAGGGGTACGGCACTTCCTGCCATACAGAATTTCAAAAGGGGCCTTGCCCGAACTTGCTTGAAAACTGTTGTTGTAGGAGAACTCAGCATAAGGAAGACAATCCTCCCACTTCATGCCGAAGGAGATCACACAAGCCCTGAGCATATCTTCAAGAATCTGGTTGACACGCTCGACTTGACCGCTAGTTTGAGGATGGAAAGCTGTGCTGAAGCGGATGTTGGTGCCCATGGCCTTCTGAAAAGAATCCCAAAACTTCGAGGTAAAGATGCTGCGACGGTCTGAAGAGATTACCTGAGGAATACCGTGTAGAGAGACAATTCGAGAGGAATAGAGTTCCGCCAATTGAGCTGCAGTGATCGACTCTTTGATAGGCAGAAAGTGAGCCACTTTGGTGAGTTTATCGATGACAACGAATATAGCATCATTGCCACGCTTGGACTTTGGGAACCCAGTCACGAAGTCCATTTCAATGTGGTCAAACTTCCATTCTGAAATGGCAAGAGGTTGGAGGAGAACTGCTGGCCTTTGGTGTTCTGCCTTCACTCTTCTGCAGACATCACATTCATTCATGAATTGAGCGATCTCGCGCTTCATTCGAGTCCACCAATAAGCTTGCTTAAGGTCCTAATACATCTTCGTGCTCCCAGGCTGGATGGAGAGGAGAGAATTGTGAGCCTCGTTCAAGATCACTTTACGAAGGTCACCTTTGGGTACAACAATACGATCCTCGAAGAAGAGAGTGTCCTTGTCATCAAGGCGGTAGCACTTGTACTTGGACTGGCTCTTGGCAATCCCAATCTTCACCTTTTCACCATAGCATCAAGAAGCTGGGCTTGGCGAATCTGGTCTTCCAAGGTAGGAGAGACTTGAAGGTTGGCGAGGAAACCTTGAGGAACAACTTGCAGGTTAAGTTTGCGGAAGGCTTCACAAAGCTCGGGTTGATAAGGCTTGAGAATCAGACTGTTGCAGTAAGCCTTTCTGCTCAATGCATCAGCAATCACATTGGCCTTGCCTGGAGTATACTCAATACTCGGATTATACTCTTGAATCATTTCGACCCATCGAGTTTGCCTGAGGTTGAGATTAGGCTGAGTGAAGATGTACTTGAGACTCTTGTGATCAGTGAAAATGTCCACTCTTCTTCCCAATAGAAGATGTCTCCAAGTCAAAAGAGCATGCACAACTGCCGCCAACTCGAGATCATGAGTGGGGTAGTTCTTCTCATTAGGCTTCAACTGGCGAGAAGTATAAGCAACAACTTTCTTCTCTTGCATCAATACTGCGCCAAGACCTTGGAGAGAGGCATCACAAAAGACCTCGTACGGCTTGGATTCATCAAGCGGAGTCAGAACTGGAGCAGTGATCAATTTCTCTTTCAAAGTGTTGAAAGCAATATCACACTCCGGAGACCAAATGTACTTGACGTGCTTCTGAAGAAGATTAGAGAGAGGCTTCACGATCTTAGAAAAGTTTTCAACGAATCTTCGGCAATAGCTTGCGAGACCGAGAAAACTGCGGAGCTGCTTCACATTCTGAGGAGGTTCCAATTCACAATTGTAGACACCTTCTCAGGATTCACGGCAATGCCCTTGGCAGAGATGATATGACCAAGATAAAGAACCTCATCGAGCCAAAACTCACACTTGGAGAACTTGGCGTAGAACTGATGTTCCCTGAGCTTATCAAGAACCAAACGCAAGTGCTTGGCATGATCTTCCTTGTTCTTCGAGAAAACCAGAATGTCGTCGAGATAGACCAAAACAAAGTCATTGGTGTAGGCGTTGAAATGAAGTTCATCATGCGAGAGAACGTCGGAGGAGCGTTGGCGAGGCCAAAAGACATGACAGTGTATTGATATGAACCAAAGCTTGTTCTGAATGCTGTCTTGGGAATATCTTCTTCACGAATGCGAATCTGGTGATAACCCATACGGAGATCAAGCTTGGAGAATACTTGGGCACCTTTGAGTTGTTCGAACAGCTCATTGATGTTGGGAAGTGGGTATTTGTTCTTGATGGTCTTCTTGTTCACTGGACGGTAATCAACACAAAGTCGGTCCATTCCATCCTTCTTCTTCACAAAAAGAAGACCACAACCCCATGGAGAAGAACTAGGCCGGATAAGACCCATTTTCTCTTGCATATCGAGTTGCTTCTTCAGCTCCTTCAACTCTTCAGGTCCGAGCTTGTTAGGACATTTGCACACAGGTTCCGTGCCAGGCTCAAGATCAATAACGAATTCAACTAGCCGGTGCGGAGGCATTCCTGGGAGCTCTTCTGGAAAGACGTCTTGGTATTCGCAAACGACTGGAATTTGAGAGATGGCATCCAATTCACCCTTCTCATTGAGAGAAAACAGACGGATAGTATCATCACGAGCGGCAAAGACAATTACATCCTCAGACGAATGAGTCAGTTGAATCTGCCTGGCTGCACAATCAAGCTGAGCCTTGTGCTTAGAAAGCCAATCCATCCCGAGAATAAGATCAATATCCGAGTCACCGAGAACCGTTGGAGAAGCCAAGAACTTGTAGTCACCCAAGGTGATAGAAACATCCGGAACGATGGAGTTAGCCTGCATGCGCTTACCGGGAGAGACAACTGCTAAAGGACTAGGCAAAACTTGCGAAACCAAATCATGCCTATTTGTAAACGGTCTCGAGATGAAGCAATGCGATGCACCAGTGTCAAAAAGAACTTTAGCTGGAATATCATTAATAGGAAGGTTACCCATGATCACATCTGACGAGTCCTCTGCCTGAGCTACATTCATCAAATTGACCTTGGCATGCTCGGGGTTATGCTTGACCACAGCTGTACTTGCCGATCTGATAGGAGGAGGAGGAAGAAGACGCCTCTGGTTGAAACACTTGTTGGCATAGTGACCCTTCTGTTGGCACTTGTTGCACGTGACCTCTGAAAGCGGACGGTGATATGGAGCACTCGATCTTGGAGCTTGAGACGAAGTCTTGTTCTGAAAGCCAGGGGTGGGGGGGGGGGAAGAACCACTGCCACCTTTACTCTTCTGCTGATACGGCTGACAGAACGGAGGAGGAGGAAGCCAATACTTCTGCTGCTTGGCCATTTGAGTAGAGGAAGAAGGAGTAACATCTCTGACTCGCTTCTTGGAAGCATCACACCTCAACTGAGCAGCCTCTTGCTTCAGTGCCATGTTGTAGAACTCATCGTATCTCAAGGGCTCGAAGAGAACAAGAGCTAGCTGGATTTCTTCTCTGAGAGCACCCCTGAACTGATATATCATGCTCTTCTCATCAGGGATGTCCTACTTGGCAAAGCGGGCGAGCTTCTGGAACAACTTGTTGTAGTCATAGACAGACAAAGAGCCTTGCTTCAGATTGCAGAATTCCTCACGCTTGCTTTCAACCACGCTCTGGGGAATATGATGAGCCCTGAAATCTCGATGGAAATCATCCCAAGTGATAACACGTCCACCTCTGGAGTCCTTGTACTGCTGGAACCATTCTGCAGCTTAATCTTTGAGTTGGAAGGAAGTGAACTTAACATAGTCCTCAGGCCTGACGTTACTGCACTCGAAATGCTTGCACAGATCCACTAGCCAATCGTCAGCATCGGTTGCCTCAACACAATTGCTGAAAGTCTTTGACCCGTTAGCAAGGAACTGGTTGAGTGTAGCAAAGTGACTCTGATTGCTGCCTTGATTCCCTTGACTGCCTTGATTGCGCTCTTGAAGAATTTGCATGATCAACTGTGTGTTTGCATTGGTTGCGGCCATCACAGCTTGCCATGCCTCTGGAGGAGGTGGAGGTGGTGGCGGATCAGGATTCGGAGTCGTGCGCGTTGGAGGAGCCATCCTGAAGAGGTTGACCACCATTAGCACATTGACAGATAAAATATTGAAGCTGAATCCAACGGAATGAAAATTGCAACATATAGTCTTCACATCCGAACAAAATGAACGAATGCGTTCCTCTTGAAATGGTCACATATCCATAAATTGAGAAGCCACGTAGAATTAAGGTAGAGAAATAAATCAACAAGGTACGGATCAAGAACGAATAATCAGTAAGAAATCCCAATCTCAAACCAATATCCGTGGAAGAAAAACTAGAGCTACTAGAATTCCCACCTATGAAACTCCCGAACCTTTCCGGTTATGCAATCAGGTGTTGGGGATACAGGGGAAGCATAATATCTCACCCAAACTAGCAATTCCTACATCCAGCTGTATCCATCCTTCAACATATAACCAAGAAACCTTCGGAAACCATCTACCTCAACCTTCGAAAAGCATCCGTTATACAAGTTATGGCGATACTCCCGAGCTCCCGCCCCAGTACTGGGTGGCGTCGAGGTTATCTCTGCATAAAAGAGATTTTCGATGTCAGCGTACTAAACTCAGGTATTCCAGAACTGCAACGATAAAATTATGATGACAACACCTCAGAGCTCAACTCCCCGGGACACTTCCACTAAACCCCTGACAGGAGGCACCAAGTCAATGTTCCCATCATAAAACCATCAGAACGATTCCAAGATACCCGCGTGATCCTAAAAAAAATTTAGTGAAATTTGAGAAGAGAAGAGTCAAAACTCTATGTCAGGATGCCTTACCAGAGCGATGAGGAGACTGGGAAGTAAAAAGAATTCCTAACTCTCCGATATATAATTCCTAAAGACTCAAAACATTTTTCTAGACATAACTCAGCCACTAAAAACGATCAAGCAATGGGGCTCCTAAGGTCGGGGAAGGCTCTGATTACCAACTTGTAACACCCTCGATGCGACTATAGCTCCCACGTGTCGAGGCACGACTTAGAGACATAATCGCATTGAAGGCATATGTCACAAGTTAGGCAATCTTCACAACATCCCATGTAATATAAATAATAAAGGGGAGATAACATAGTTGGCTTACACTCGCCACGTCAATCAAGTACATAAATAACATTACATCATCCAAACACTCATGGCCCGACTACGGCGCCAAAATAAAAGAGAACCCAACATGCGACACGGTCCCAATCACCCCCAACTGGGCACCACTACTGATCATCGGGAAAGGAAACATAGTAACGTTGAGAGTCTTCGTCGAACTCCCACTTGAGCTCATACGCGTCTCCTGGAGCAGAATCATCAGGCCCTGCATCTGGTGTAATAGTAATCTGTGAGCCACGGGGACTCAGCAATCTCGCACCCTCGCGATCAAGACTATTTAAGCTTATAGGTAAGGCAAGGTAAAATATGAGTGGAGCTGCAGCAAGAGACTAGCAAGTATGATGGCTAACTTATTCGCAAAGGAGAGCGAGAAGAGGAGGCAAAGCGCGAGCGAGAAACTAGAGAGCAACATGCGCAAACATTACTCCAACACCGTGTCCACTTCCCAGACTCCGCCAAGAAGAGGCCATCACGGTAACACACTCAGTTGATTCATTTTAATTAAGTTAAGGTTCAAGTTATCTACAACCAGACATTAACAAATTCCCATCTGCCCATAACCGCGGGCACGACTTTCAAAAGTTCAATCCCTGAAGGGGAGTCCCAACTTAGCCCATGACAAGCTCTCACGGTCAACGAAGGAATAGACCTCCTCCCAAGATGTTCCGATCAGACTCGGTATCTCGGTAACTCAAGACACTTCGACGTGTTAAAACAAGACCAGCAACACCGCCTGAATGTGCCGACAAATCCCGATAGGAGCTGCCCATATCTCTTTCTCAGGGCACACTCAGATTGTCTTAGGTACGGGTAGGCCAGCCTAGAGTTGCCCCTGGTGGCCACCGGTAGCTGACAGGTGGACCAACACTCGGAGGAGCACTGGCCTGGGGGGGGGTTAAAATAAAGATGACCCTTGAGTCTGCAGAACCCAAGGGAAAGAAAAAGGCTAGGTGGCAAATGGTAAAACCAAGGTTGGGCATTGCTGGAAAAGCTTTAATCAAGGCGAACTATCAAGGGGTTCCCATTATAACCCAACCGCGTAAGGGACGCAAAATCCGGGAACATAACACCGATATGACGGAAACTAGGGCGGCAAGAGTGGAACAAAACACTAGGCGAGAGGCCGAGCCTTCCACCCTTTACCAAGTATATAGATGTATTAAGATAACATGGCAATATAATGATATCCCAACAAGTAAATAAATGTTCTAACAAGGAACGGCCTCCAATCTTCACCTGCAACTAGCAACGCTATAAGAGGGGTTGAGCGAAGCGGTAACATAGCCAATCAACGGTTTGCTAGGACAATGGTGGGTTAGAGGTTTGACATGGCCATTAGGGAGGCTTGCAAGAAAGTGGTAGGCATCGTAGCAGTGGCATAGCAAAAGAGCGAGCAAACTAGCATAGCAAAGATAGTAGTGATTTCGAGGGTATGATCATCTTGCCTGCACAGTTGTCAGAGTTGACTGGATCCTCAAAAGCAAACTCAACCAGCTCCTCGTTAGCGAACTCGTCTCCCGGATCTACCCAAAAAAGACAAACAAGCAACAAGGATACAATCAACCACGTGCAAGAACAAGCAATATGATGAAATGATGATATGCTATGCGGGATGCGATGCGGGATGCCAAATGCAAGATATGACAAGAATTGCATGAACCTGGCCTCAACTTGGGAATCCAAGTGCGCCACTGGAAATATGAGATGAAATCGCTTGAAAACGATATAAAGAACGCCAGAATCGGAGTTACGGTTTGGAAATGGCAAGCGATTCAAAAATGACACCGGTCTGCGATTTACAGCAAGTAGGCATCTAAATGCAATGAGATGAACATGCTACAGCACCCAAACATGACAAAAAAAATACATGGCATGGATTCATACAAGATTCTTAACAAAATTCTAGCACTGAGCTACGGCCAAATCATCCATTAACAGGTTCAAACAAGCATGGCAAAAACGCAAATGGCAAACAGATCTAAGACTTAGTGAAATTAACACTTGTCTGGAATTTCAGATCAGGTAGCCCTCTTCAAAGCAACAAAACTACATGCTACAGGACCTCAACATGGCAAAGTAAAGAATGGCATGGAGCTACCCAAAGAGCTTAACAAAAGTCCCTTAGTGACCTTGAGCCAAAAGGGATCAGAAAATACAATTGCAAGCATGTGAACATAGCAAAAACATAATCAGTTCCAGACTTAGTGAAAAACTGACACATGCTGAAATATAACTCAAGTAGGCATGTTTATGAGCTCGATGCACTCACTATAGAGCAAGTCATGGCAAGACAAGCATTCATACATCAAGAAGGCACAAAATGCAATCTATACATGGCAATAACAATAGTATAGCATGCACGGATCAACTACAACATCACCGGCAAAACTGGAAACAAGTTGACAATCTGCCCAGATTCACAAAGTAGCAAAAGTAGAGCTCGATTGACTCAAGCTAGGTTGCTCCATAATTGCAAACAAAGACATGGATGGATAGAGCACTACAATATTAACAAAACTCCCTTACTGATCATCCTCAAAAGAGGCACGGATCACTAGGAAACAACAAGAACATATGGCATCATGAGATAAACAGCTCCAGGACTTACTGAAATTACTAAGTCCCTGAAAACAGACTTAGCAAGTGCACCACTTTGCAAGCTTGCACAAGTCACCACACACATCCTAAAAATACATGGGTTGCACCTCTGGAAAGATGACAAAACCCTTAACAAAACACATGTAGAACTCACAGGCATAGCATGCACACAATAATCATGGCAAAAATGACAAAAGTGCTAAACGGAGTAGCAGATCTGACAATTAACTCAAGTAGCCCTCTTCTAACAGCATTTAGGGCATCAAGATGAACTCAAATGAAAATGATGCAATGGAATGAAATGATGTACTCCCTGAGATGAACATTTTGATATGCTATATGCAAGAATCGGAGCTATGGTTGCAAAGTTATGGGGCCACGAATAGAGGCACTTGGATCTGCAATTTCGGGAGTTAGAGAAAAAAAATGACCTAGGGTTCCAAATCTGCACGCAAACCGAGGCGGCGGCGCGAGCACTGTTCACCGGCGTTGACGGAGCTCGCCGGAGCGGGATGACGGCGGCGAGGTGCTCCCAGGCCGGACCTCACCGGATCCGGCCGGCGCGGAACCGGAGAGGCGGCGGGGGAGGCGCGGCAGGCCGGCGCGGGGCGCGGCGTGGCGCCGGTGAAGGAGAGGCGGCAAGGCCGCCGGGTGGCGAGGCGGCAGCGCGTGGCGGCGCGCGGCGGCCGGCGGCGTCCGGTCGCCGGAGGCGGAGACGGGCGCGGGCGGCGCGGGCGGCCGCGGGCCGGGGACGCGGGTGGCGGCGCGGGGAAGTGGGCGCGGCACGCGGGCGAATGGGAGGCTGCCACGTGGCGGCGGAGGCGGCGGGATTTTTCGTCCGGCAACGGGCGGACACGTCCGGCCGCGCGGAGATGATTTCTAGGGTTTCGGGGGAGAAGAAGACCCGGATCTCGGGGGGTGTTTAAATAGGCATAGAGGGAGCTAGGAGAGTACAAATGAGGTGCGGTTTTCGGCCATGCGATTGTGATCGAACGCTCTAGAACATGGAGCAGAGTTAGGTGGGTTTTGGGCCAAATAGAGGGGTGTTGGGCTGCAACACACACAAGGCCTTTTCGGTCCCTCGGTTAACCGTTGGAGTATCAAACGAAGTCCAAATGGTACGAAACTTGACAGGCGGTCTATCGGTAGTAAACCAAGGCCGCTTGGCAAGTCTTGGTCCAATCCGGAAATGTTTAATCCCCACACACGAAAGAAAGCTAGAAATGACCACCGAAGGAGAACGAAGCGCCGGAATGCAAAACGCACAACGGGGAAAATGCTCGAATGCATGAGATGAACACGTATGCAGATGCAATGCACATGACGACATGATATGAGATGCATGACAACGACAACAACACGCAGAGACAAAACCCGAACCTGAGGAAATAAAATAACTTAACGCCGGAAACGACAAGAGTTGGAGTACAAATAGGGAAAGTTACATCCGGGGTGTTACAACTAGCCGGATACAACTTGTCTGTTTAAGCAACTATGAACCCTACGCTTGGTCTCCACGCATACCCCGGTCTATTTTGTTGCTCAGGTATTCGGAAGCACTCCGCATGTTCGGGTCGAGAGGTCAAAGCGAAAAGGTCTGCCATGACAATCATTTTACAATCCAGCTAGAGTTGAACATGTCAAGGAAAGTACATAGTCACTTAGGACTCAAAAACCTCCTATTCTATACCATCGAGCAGACAGTCTAATTTACAATCCTGTTGGGAATACCTGGCGGCTACTTCTACTTGGTTATATACCAAACTAACGGGAATCTCCTTCCCATCTGACCGTAGAGGTCCGACCCGGGCCATGTGATTTGGATCAAGCTTGGTATACCACGCTTTTACCATAGCCCAGGCCTCTCGTGCACTGACTGTGTCTTGGAATAGGGGGTACTCACCAAGTCATCTCCCAATCAGTTAGATTGGGCCTAGGACCGCCATGGCCGTATACCCATGGGCCAGTTCGGACAGCCCATGCCGCATACAAGGAGGATTCTATAAGACTTGGCGCCCAAGACAAGGACTCCTCTAAACCCTAGGCCTACGGTGCATATATAAACTGAGGCCAGGCTATTCAATGGACAATCTCATATTAATTACTAAAATCTCGTGGTAGATACATATACTCTGTATTACACCCATATGAATACAATCAAAAGCAGCATGTAGAGTATTATCTCATCAAGAGAGCCCAAAGCTGGGTAAAACCCTATGTCCATGTTACCATCACTCCTAGACGCCTAGCTTAGGACCCCTACTACGAGATACGCCAGATATTGAACTAACATTGGTGCTTTCATTGAGAGCCTACTAGCGGTCGCCACGGGGCGATGGGAATTCGGATCGGCTCCGGCGCGATCTACGCATCGAAGCCGAGCTTTATGGTCGATGTCGGCATCTTTTGTCGCCAGCTCGACTGGCCACCTTGGCTTAACCAAGGACTGTGCCCTACCTCCGATCATCAAGTTTGGACGAGGGCATTTGTCAACATCAACTCCAATCTCTATCATGATCATGGAAGAATCATCCATGGAGCTCGGGGGCTCAACATTAAAATTGCCCTCGGGCGACCGTGCTGTTTTTTCCGAACATCAAACTTGTATCCGCTGCCACCACCTCCTCGAGCATCGCTTTAACGATTCCTTCAGTGGAATTCTGCGGAATTAAGTATATAATAACCATGCCAAATTTCGTTGAGTTCCGATGGATAATAAACATGGCCACACTGTTGCCTCTTCAAGCCGATGTCCATCACGCCGACCTGCTTCAACACCTCGGCTGGCATGACAGCTACAACGTCTCCTCCCCGACCTGCTCTGTCACCTCGGCTGGACCGGGGACTTGGCTATTTCTTCATCAACATACTCCTGTGACTTCGGCGTCACCAGCCGACCAGCTTCGTCACGTTAGCTGGACCAAGGGCTTTGTCTCGGCAAACCAACCTTTGCCAGCATCGCCATGCCTTCGCTTCATCGCCCATCAGGCAAGGGGTGTGCAGATCGAGTCCCAATTTTGGGAGTCACCTTTCTTCGGATTGCTACAACAAATAAACCAGGTGTTATTTCTCCTAATAATTTTTGCTTGTTTGGGTTTATTTTTCCCAAGGAATTATTACTCTGGTTTGTTCCATCATCTGTACGCAGGTCTATCAAATGGTGGCCGCATTAACGACGGTCACATGGTGGTTCGGTAATGGACTTGCACTATGTCACGTGGTCTCTTGGGCAAGCCGACGCCATCATCCCAATCGGCGTAAATCGGCTCGCGTGATCACCTTGTTGGTCGTGTTGCCATACCGACTTGTTCGGTTGCCTCGGGGACTTCGGCATCGTTGAGAGATCTCTACCTCATTGAGTGTTCGGCACACAGGCCATATATAAAGGATCCGGATCGGGCAGTGCTGTCACCTCTGCGTACCGACGTACCACGTCACCTCGGCAGGACCGAGGGCTTCGTCATCACTTCATTAACCCACGCCGGGGACTTCGGCGTCACACTGCGGGCCTGCATTGGCTGTGCTATGTCGCTACTCCGGAGTGCCGAGCTTTTCGCTCCGCCACCACGGGACCGGCTTGGGGGCTGGGACCTTGTCCCACCGTATGCTCGGGTCATGCATCGACACCAAGCACATTAACCAGCTAAGTTGCTTTTATGCTTAGAATTTTCAATTTTAAATTTTGTTCGGTTCGACCAAGCATTATACTTTTTTTGGCAAAAAGTTGTTTGTGAAAACTTCCTTGTCAAAACTTTGTTTGTGACACACAAATTCAAATACCCCGTTTGCTTGGGGGCTTCCTTTATGAAGCCTTTCCTCTTGCATATGATTATAGTTGTATGGCTTCGTTCCTTGTTCGTGTATTACGCCACAATATGCACCATGTTGACTTAAGTGTTTCACAAGATGGGTTGCCTTGCTCCTGTGTTTACCCCTACGTTCCCGATTGTTCGGCTAGGGAGTAAAGGGGGCACCTCTGCGATTGTCACGATCGGGTCATCCGAGCTTGGACCTTAGACTGGGTCAAGCCAAAAGCTAGCGCTCTTATTGTTCTCAATTATGGTCGGCACACAACAGAACTCATGAGTACAAAAAACCTATTGCACAAGTCTCATAGTAACAATGAGCAACCGAAGAAAGGTATCGGTGGAGGTACTATTTTCTTCAAAGATGCTTCTTACACTTCGTAAGTAATATAGCATAAGTTCTCTAAGTGTGCTTTGTCTGTTACAGCCTTATGGCCTGATTGCCTGGTTATCGGAAACACCATCGATATTCTCGACAGGTGGAGTACATAACACTTTTCGGTCCTTGACCAAAGAGGGAGAAGCCGACCGTTGGTTAAGACGCGTTTAAAGTTCGGGTGAACACAAATATGATATATACTTCCGTACATACAATCATTATACATAAAATTCTTTTGCCCAAGTCACTCGGGGGCTCTTAAATTAGTATGAGTCATTTTATAATAAATGTTTTCTTCTTGGTCATTGCAAAATCTTTTTCTATCACTCCTTTTTTCGACGTAAGTGTGTGGTCAATAGCCGGGGAGCCTAGTCTCTCTCTCAAATCCGTTCGAGTTTAGTTCACTAAACTAGCCTAACGAGTAGTACTCTGCCTTTGAGATAGGAGGTTACAGCCATGGGCTGACCCGCTTGAGGTCTTGAGATCGGATGTGTCATATTAATGCACAACAGAAGCACCCCTTCTTTGACCAATTTTCGGATTGGCACCGAACACTTTATCTAATTCGGACGTCAAGTTTTTACAAAATTGTTGGGTTTTCCAAGCCTATGGCACTTTTAAACTATTTGTGTGTTTCCCGCATAAGACTCGTAGTGCAACACCGGACACCTTTAGAGATTCAGCAAAAACATTCTTGGACATTGCTATATATGCATCGGTTTCGAATTGTGCCTTCGGTCAATAGTTGGGTTACCCGACTCCCGTGCTTGCCTCTTACGTTCCGCTTTGTTCGGCTAGGTGTGCAAAGGGAGAACCACTGCGATTGTGCTTCCAGCTTGCATGGTCAAGCGCCTCAGTGGAGAAAGCCGAAAACTCACTGTCACAACAAGCACAAACTGTTCAGCTATCCGATGACTATATCAAACTATAAAGATCGATAGGGTCACCATGGGTTAAATGACGGTCTGTTCATAACATTAGCCGAAGTGTTTACGGCTTGACCTCGACTGTCGCCGAACACTAACTAGGGGCTAGTACCTGGCCTCCCAACTTTAAGCTCCTATGATTAAGTGAAAGTTATAAAGCCCGCATATCTGATTGACTCGTTTCCGCTAGCATAACCGCCTTCAGGCACCGAGACGTCGGCTAAGGGTTGTTTTGTTATTGTGAAAACACCCTGCGTAGCATCTACAAAGGGGCGGAAGCCGACGATGGGCCACTTTCAACTGATACACGATCGCAACGGAGTCAAAATAAACATATCATTGGCATTTGTATTTAATATACGAGGGCCGCGTTCCGTAATCATCGTTATAAAGCCATACATATGCATCAATTTGACTTAAGATTTTGGCAGTTGGGTTGCCTGGTTCCTGTGCTTACCCCTACGTTCCCGATTGTTCGGCTAGATGGTAAAGGGAGCACCTCTGTGATTGTTACTACCGGGTCATCCGAGTAAGTACCTCAGACTGGGTGAAGCCGAAAGCTAGCAATCTTAAAGGATCACATTGGTCGATAACGACGGAAGTGAAAATTTTGGTTCATTAATACCACAGAGTTCGAGAACTTTCCCCGAACTAAATCCTCAATATTTTCCTCCCACATTGATCGGAGGTGAGGTTTCATGGTCATGATAAGCATGACGACCCAAAGAAAGGAACCGATAGCGGGACTATTTTCTTTGAAAGTTGTTTCTTATGTTAAAAACGTAATATAATATATCTCTCCGTGTACCTTTGTTTATAAAACCATATGACCGGATTGCCTTGTTTGCCGTAAAACTTTGCCTTGTAAAGGCTTTATAAAGTAGGACAAACACTCCCCTGCTACTGGCCGAGGAGGTTGAAGCCGATGGTCGGTCAACAAAGTTTTGTACAATGCGGATCTGAGCATTAATGATGTAAAGTACATGGATACATAGAATCATTACACATAAAAATTGCGAGTAAAATCCATTTACTGCAATCCATCTTTTAAACCCCTTGGGGCCTACCTTGGCGAGCTCGGATTTAGACCACCTCTAAACTCTTTTAAGTGATCTTTATTCTCTTTCCGAGAAGTTTGTGTTAAACATAACAAAATTTTCTGTCAAACGGATATCGATCCTTAATTCGGCCACATGTGCCCACATTAAGGCTCGGGGGCTACTGGGCTTTGCGCTCATTATTTACAAATATTAAAGGGGCACATCGATCCCCTAATGTGGTGTTGCCACCCGACCAGTGTCTCGGGGGCTACTGCATTGCCTATTCAATGCAGAAAATTCGAAGTGCTCAGTGTCCGGCATAACCGAACTATGACAAGTATGTCTTCGGACGACAATAAGTACCATATGGGAATTATCTGGCATCAAGTTGATATATCATGGTGACTTCTCACGACCCTCTCTCAAGGACCCGTCCGCCGATCACTATTACCTCTAATATATTACACTGCGTTTCTATTCCTATGTATGCTGCTGAGCTAGGAGTTGATCCTCAGGCCAATTTCACGACCGGAGTCTCAGAAGCTACTAGGATCAGCGGTTTTATATTTTCCTTCATGTGCATCTCGGATTTTAGGCCAACAGACACTTTGAGGGCTACTGGCAATACATGTTGACAGCAAATAAATTTACACGCATCAGAAATAAAATCCGTAAACAATCAGCCCAAGCCCGAGGTGGTGCATCACCTCGGAAGCAGTCCGACATAAAGCTCGGATGCAAGTGGCTGGCCCTATAGAGGGCATTTCCGGCATTAAGCTCGGCTAACTTCCTTTAAACTTCTTCAAGACAAGGTGATCTATGACACCTCGTATACAATCCGGCGTTGGAGTTCGGATACAGTCTGGCGTTGGTGCTCGGCTGCAAAAGATACCTCGAAATGTAGTCCGGAGTTGGAGCTCGGATGCAAGAGGACACCGCCACCCGGGAACAACTTCGAACCCGAGGTGGGCGTAAAAATAACTAGGCATTGATAAAAGCTGATAACTTAAAGGGGCTCCTCAGATACCCGACATATAAACCCTTCGGATTTACTTTGGCGATCCTCAAGATCGAAGATAAGAAGATTTGTTGAACCAGTTTTCAAGACCGATGACCGAAGATGAAGAACAGTTCGGAAGAATCGAGAAGCGTCCCCAACTTGAAGACCGGTTTAGGGGGCTACTGACGCTGTCCTAGACTAGGGGGTACTCACCACATCGTCTCCCGATCAGTTAGATTGGGCCGAGGACCCCATGGCTGTATACTCATGGGCCAGTACAGACAGCCCATGCTGCATACAAGGAAGATTCTACAAGACTTGGCACCCAAGACAAGGACTCCTCTAAACCCTAGGCCTGCGGTGCATATATAAACCGAGGCCAGGCTAGTCAATGGACAATCTCATATTCATTACTACAATCTCGTGGTAGATACATATACTTCATATTACACCCATATGAATACAATAAAAAGTAGCATGTAGGGTATTATCTCATCAAGAGAGCCCGAAGCTGGGTAAAACCCCGTGTCCATGTTACCATCGCTCCCAGACGCCTAGCTTAGGACCCCTACTATGAGATACGCCGGATATTGAACCGGCATGCACCTTCCCGGCAGGCAGATATCTTCCACAATTGGAAACGCCGCCGTGCTCCTTTGAACAACTCTACAAGCTCCTCCATCATTCCTCGAGGGGACGCGGAGGGCCACAAGGCTTTGGCAACACTCCGCATTGCCTGTCGAGCCTGCTCTTGCTCTTGAGATAGCCCTTGAAGCAATTCGTCCGATGATCTGGACACCTCCTCTTTAGGACGGCCCGTCAGCATACCTACAAAAACACCTACATCAGCTAATTTTCATCTCCAAATTAACATGAGGTACAGTCGGCCACATACTGAATATTCCGCCTCACAGCTTTTTATTTTTATTTCACGGAGTCGGCTAGCAGGGCCCGCACATCTTTTAGTTCTTCACCCAGTTTGGTGTTTGAATCCTGGAGTTTGTTTTTCTCCTCTCTGGCTCGGGTCAGAACATGCTCGCCTGCTGCGTGTAGTCTTTTTGCCTCCTTCTCTCCCGCTTGAGCGGTTTTCAACTTCTCTTCCAGTTGATCTGACGATCCTATTATGAGATAAGCAACAGTATTAGCACAGGTGGTATATAGTTATTGTTCCTCGATGGAGGGGAATATTACCAGAGGATGCCTTCTTGGACTTTTTCAGTTTGGCGGTAGCAGCATTTAGCTATGTCCGACACTGCTCCAGCTCTTGGGCTAGCAGGTTGTTCTTCTCCGTAACAACCCGGTTATACAACGATCCTTAAATCAATTGTACCAACTGCTTTTAGTCTCGGGGGCTACTGGCATATGGTTATCCTATTCGGACAAAGAAAACTTACATGCACATCTATCAAATGCTGCTTTGTGGCTCTGCTAAGCCAATCTCGAGCAGCTCGGATGTAAGCGTCAGCCGAGCTTTTGAGAAGCTAGGGTCCCGTAAAACTGCCCTCCGGCGCTGATGATTCATGGCGCTCTCCACTTCCGAGTTGGTGACGGACATATCTTTCGAGCCCTCGGCCGAAGGACAGTCCGATCACATTTCGCTGGTGGTACACTCTGAGAAGAATCGAACTTACCTCATTGGTGCAGGAGCTTGCGTGCCATGAGCAGCGCGGCCTGCGCGTCCGTGGGCTCGCGACGAGCGTGCGACGATGAGCCGGCCGGAGTCAGCGACGGGGTGGCGATGCGACCGTCCCGCCGCACAGAGGGCTGCAAGGATGATGCTTGCTACTCGTTTCCCGCCGGGCCGGTGGCGGCGTTGGCGGTGGGTGATGAACAAGTACAAGGGAAGAACAACCTCCTGAGGAGAGGTGTTCTTGAGCTCGATGAGCTTGTGTGGTTGGGGATGATCTGAATGATCCCTCCTTTCCTATGGTGGTGGCTAGTCCTACTTATAGAGGCCATGGTCCTCTTCCCAAATGTTTAGGTGGGAAGGGATCCCACAACGGCCAATTGGAAGGGGGACAACTAGTACAAGCTATCCTGACAAAAGGTGGCCTTCGCCTACCAAAGGCTCTGGTGGTGACGCCGTCGTGGGCTCCGCGATGACCTCCGTCCTGCCGTCATGCTGGTCTTGGTCTCGTTGCACTGATATGGAAACCTTTGATTGATGCCTCGGGACTCCTTGCCTGCGCTTTCTCCTTTAGCACCAAAGAGGCAACCGGTACTTTGCGCCCGCTGGCGCCCGCCTGGCCTTGGTCATCATGGCTCACATCACGGAAACCTCGCGAGGTTCCCCTCGCCTTGATCTCCCCGCTCCTCGCGAGCCAGCCTAGTGGGGCTGCCCCTGAGGAGGTCTTGCATCGTCCGCCTCACGAGGCTTGGCCCCTCGCGAGGGTCTTGAGTGTTTGCTGATGAAGTTGGGCCGTACCAGGCCGCTGGATGTGCCATGCCCTGGGCCGCATGCAGGCAAGTCTGGGTACCCCTGTTCCCAGGACGTCGACAATGGTCCCTTATTCAGAGCGGGCTGTGGACTATAGCCGTCGCACCTTCTCGCGTAAGCCGTATGGGCAATATACTCCGACGGTGCTCCAAGATATTTTGTGCCGCATCTCACACGGTTGGTTATAATAAACGGTGTGGGATCTACTTGATTTTTCGTCTTGATCTGAATTACATAATGGGGTAACAGCGGCCATGCACGGTGTTTGAATTGCTAGACCTTTTATCTGCAGTGATCATAAAAGAATTGGTATTATTCAGGGTTCGTTTGGACATTTTTATGCATTAACTGAGTTTTCGATGAATTTATGTGCATAATTCAAATTTGAACTACATGCACATGCTCCAGTGCATATAAATTGGTTGAAAAATCAAATCTTTGTTCTTGGGTGCATGCTTAGGTCCCATGCAAGAAATAGGAATGAATTTCAAACACGAGGGCACCGTTGATTGCCGGCAAAACATTGAGATGCCTGGTTTTTAAATTCTAGTAAATCCAAAACTCGTCTGAAATTCATGAAACTTGGCATGCTATCATGGAGCAGAATAAACATGCCGTTGTAAATTTTTTGTCCGTTTTGGGGCAACTTTGGGTATATGCTTCTCACAAACCAGAGCTTCTCACAACAAGCATGATGGTTTCGGTAGGGAACGCCCCACCTTTGGGGATGAAACGATATCCATTGCCTCGTATTTCTTTCAAAAAATTTGTCATGTCACCATAGAACAACACAAGTGTTGTGTTATTTTTTGTGATTTTTCGGGTTCGTTTGGACATTTTTATGCATTAACCGAGTTTTCAATGCATTTATGTGCATAATTCAAATTTTAAATACATGCACATGCTCCAGTGCATATAAATTGGTTGAAAAATCAAATCTGTGTCCTTGGGTGCATGCTTAGGTCCCATGCAAGAAATGGGAATGAATTTCAAACACCAGGGCATCGTTGATTGCCGGAAAAACATTGAGATGCCTCGTTTTTAAATTCTAGTAAATCCAAAACTCGTCTGAAATTCATGAAACTTGGCATGCTATCATGGAGCGGCATCAACATGTCGCGGTAAATATGTTGTCCCATTTGGCACAGGTTTCGGTATATACTTCTCACAAACCAGAGCTTCTCACAACAAGCATGATTGTTTCTGTAGGGAACGCCCCACCTTTGGGGACGAAACGATGTCCATTGCCTCTTGTTGCTTTAAAAGTTTTTCTCGTGTCAACATAGAACAACAGGAGTGTTGTGTTATTTTTTGAAATTTTTCGGGGTTGGTTTGGACATTTGTCAGGACCGGTTTTTCGGGATATTTATTTCCCAAAAACGGCCCTTGTGCTCACCAGCCCCAGGATTACTGTTAGCTGATGAGACACCAACTTGTTATAGAAACTCCAAGAAAACTACAAAATATGTAGTACAAGACCATTCTGGCCTATGGGTACAACAATTGGTTTCTAGTGGTTGATGGCGGAAGCGGTTTGCGGATCATCAGCGTCTATGGGACTCCATTTCCCACAGGAACAGCTGACCAGGATAACTCCTATCTTTGCGAGGCTGCTATCATCAATGTGTAGGTTCCGGGGTTGTCATCACAACGCTCCTCTCCATGCAAGAAATCTGGCCAAGACAATAGCCAGGGACAAGCCAGTGAGTACTTTGAATGTACTCGCAAACATTAAGAACATGGGTATAATATAGCCACTGATAATCATGCTTTGGAATATTCTATGATTACTTCGTCAGTTATGAAATAAGGTTCATGATGCACGCAAGCAGATCATTCAAATAAAACATGAGTAAACAATCAGGGAGTAGAAATGAAAAGCACCGATCGGGTGTCTGAAGCGACGCCTCGAAAGGATAATAATATGAAGCATGCCTCAGTCGGGCGTCTGAGCGACACCACAGAAATGGCTTATATATAAAGGGAATAACAAGCATGCCATAGTCGGGCGTCTGAGCGACACCACATAAAGGGCTTATAAGTAATTGAAATAACAAGCATGCCACAGTCGGGCGTCTAAGCGACACCACATAAAGGGCTTATAAGTGATTGAAATAACAAGCATGCCACAGTCGGGCGTCTGAGCGACACCACATAAAGGGCTTATATATATACAAGGAATAACAAGCATGCCACAGTCGGGCGTCTGAGCGACACCACATAAAGGGCTTATATGTATAAACATAATCACAGTGAATATCCAGGAGGTAGAACCGTCCCAGGGATATTCATTATCTCCAATTAATGCAAATGGTTAGTCCATAATATTAATAATTATAACCATCATATATCACCAGTCATAATCAATGTTCTGGTTTAGAAGTTTCTCCTCCGAAGACCGACACTAAGACCGACACTTGACCCATCCCAGACTGTAGTCCTTAACCATGGACACGGCTATTCGAATAGGTTTAATCTCTGCAGAGGGTGTACTCTTTACCAACTAGCAACGGATTCCTTTAGTCCATCGGGACTAATTCCGTCCACGGTCTTTTGATTGAAAACACACCTGACCGCACACACCAGCCCAACTCACTAGTGTCTGGAATCACCCTTGAAACCTGTTAAGCAAAACTCTAAGTGGGGAGGGTACAACCTTGACAAGCATGGGATCACAAAATTTATACTGCGCGCAAACTAGGGGAGCTACCCCTTCGGCTACAACCGAAACACCCATGCCCCTGGACCAGGTGGCATGCCTACCGGATGCAACCGGTATCTTCCACCATGGCCTCTCTGTATTGTGTGTGCTAGGAAAGGGGTTGACAACTTACTGAACCGTACCCTACCTATGGTAGGGACAAGTGGTAGTACGAAACAAGTATGGGGGTTACCGGAACAAGACTCGATCTAATGGTCGACTCAGGAGGTTTGGGCATTCCCTGCATGTTTAGCATAACAAATATATTTCAATCAAACAGATAGAATCACCACTCATCATACCTCATCATGCCATACTGGACACAACTGCCTCGACGAGGAAATGGAGACTGTCTACCCAAGATAGAGGCTTTCCCAGTTTCCTTCCGGTAGGTATGAAGGCTATATGAGGGTGACCACTATCACAACATATCAATGTTCAAGAGCACGGTATCATTAACATGCACTTACGAGTAGGATCATATCACCCTAATAAATAATGGAAATTTCGAGACACGGTGGTGTTGCAACCAAGTCAAACCACACACGGCAATATTATGCCAGGGTTCAGAATGCTTGCCTTCAAGTTGTGGAGAGGCAGGGTGCACTCAAAACTTTTGAAAGTTCCCTTCTTCCTCATCCAAAAATCCTATTTTAAATAAATTTAAATTAACACATACTTTCACAATAGTACAAAAAGTTGTTTGAAATTTTTTCAAATAAATATGAAAATAAACTAGACAATATTTGGGAAACAATAGAAAAATAATCAAGTCATTTGGATTTATATTTTAAAAGTTATAGCCAGTCAAAGTTTAGTCAAATTCTGTTTTTAAAATAAAACAAAAAAAAGGAAAACGCTTTGATACAGAATACGCTTTCGGGGTGGGGAATACGTACTCGAGACTTTACGCTTTCACTTATCTAGCGTGGACGGGCGTGTGGGTCACTGACAGTCGGTCCACGGGGCCCACTGGTCAGGTTTAACCAGTCCTCTCTCCCTCCTTTTCCTCTGCCCGAGCGGGGGCAGGATTCCGGTGATTTTCGCCGGCGAACGGAGGCTCCTCGAGGGCATCCGAGGCCAGGGATGGATCCGCCAGTCCTAGGCGGTCCTTCCGGTGGTCGACTGGCCGGCGGGGACGGAGGGAGTCGCCGGCGGCGAGCTCCGCGGCGGAGGGAGTTTCGGCCAGGATTGGGGATTTGGGTTATGGTGGGTTTTGATAGCGTTCGAGGGGTCGGGCAGCTCTTCAAGGTCGAGGGGAAGGCGACGGTGGCGCTGGATGGGCGGGGGAGGCCCTGGTGGCGCCGGAGTGATCGAGACAGTGGCGGCGGCTATGGTTGCCGGAGAAGAAGAAGACGACCTCTTCCCGTCGATCACTTGCTATGGGGGGCTCTAGAGAGGTGGGGAGAGGCTGCTTGAGGGACTGGACGCGCTCGGGGGCTCCTTAAATAAGCGGGCAATGGCGGTTCCGCGGCGACCGGGGATAAGATCGCCGGCCGACCGCTTCTGTTGTGGTAGAGAGACGTGGCGATGGCCGGAGCAGGGTCGGCGCTAGCGGACGGGCTTGGGGATATGGGCGGCCTGCTCACGAGGGCAGCTGGCAAGGAGTTGTGGCTTGGGCGGCGCCGTCCACGGCAGAGGCGCACTATGGCCGGCCGCTAGCTGTCGCGGCCGACCTGACGGCGGCGCTGTGGGGCTCCAGGAGTGGCCCTGCGACGAGGAAGGGGTCGGGTGCGTCGACTGGGAGTGGGGAGAGGCCAGAGAGGGCGGGGGCGTGGGCAGTGGGACGCGGCGGCTCGGTGCACGCGCGTGCAAAACGTGCGCTCTGGGCGCGCCCAGAGCACGCACGCTAGGTGTTCGGCGAAATGCCAAGTCATGCCAGGGGAGTCCAATCCACAAGAGGTTAAGCAGGGAGGGGCTATAGGCTAGGGCAAAGCTATGGGACATTCTGGTTAGGCAAGGCAAGCAAGTCCAGTGTGCAAACTAAAAACCATGCCAAAACTGGCCATGCACACTAGGTGTTTGACAAAATGCTATGGGCATCTAGGCAACTCTTGGGGTGGCCTAACTTTCTAGATTGGGGTCTCTTTAGATGATACAGAGGGTGGTGAGGTTAGTTTGCCAAAAGCTCAAACTTGTTAGTGCATGTTTTGCAAAACTTCAGTTCTGGGCAGGAGGAAAAGGGCATGTTTCCATGCATTTAAAATCCTCCAATGAGTCCACTCTCCTGGACTTAAGGGTTTTGCAAGGAGCACTACAAGCAGGAGAAAGCTCATGGTCACTAGAGCAAAATTTAATAGGGATGCAGTACAAATCACCAAGCTGGACCAGAATGAGAAAGAGGTTGATTCACTCAAATTTTTCAAAGAACACCAATGGGTTTTGCATAAAGTTAAATAATATACTCCTATTAACATCCCATAATTTTGGTGGAGGCTAGAAAGAAATATTTAAATGGGTTGTAGTGCAAAATTGCCCACTGGACCAGATTTGAAAACTTGGTGTAGAGCTCAAAATATCCAAAGAATGAAATATATTTTTGCATAAAAGTGATTTAAAAACATCACATGACATCTCCGAATTTTGGTTGGAATTTTAAATAAATTTATCAAATGGTTGTAGTTCAGAAAGAGCTCCAAAACTAATGGAAAAAATCATTTTAAGGAATAAAGCTGAGAGAGAAATAATTATGCAAGTAAATCCCACTGATAATAGAAGTGTTTTTCTTGCAAGGGCGAACAAGTCCAATAATATATTTGGAAAGTTTCTTCACTTGAGGTAAAAACTCCATAATAATAAGGAGAAGAATGGTCCTGAAACCAAAAGAACATCTAGAAAATAAAAGTTTAAAATTCCTGGCAAAATTTTAATTAATAAAACAAGGTTAAAATTTTGGGGTGTCACAACACTACCCCCCTTAATAAAAAATCTCGTCCTCGAGATTTGCTAAAAGCTGTTTTGAAAATATTACTCTTACCATTTCAAAAATAACCACTTTACTTATGCAATAAAAGTGCGGCTTCCGAGAGAGGGCAATAAGTGGTGTAAAACCACAGTGTGGAACACTGGCGTTGCGTGGAAAAATCTATGGTTAGGGGGAAAATGAGAGATTTCTACGTTGGGATACAGTAAATTTAGAATAAACTTTAAATTCTAAAATACGCTGGTCGTACCCGAGGGCACAGTGCTCTCTTTGGCTGACAGGTGGACCCGGGGTCCACTGTTAGTCTCTTCTTCTTCCTGCGGTTCTCTCTTCTTCCTCTCTCCCGCGCGCTTTCCTGCGCTTTCTCCACCGGCGACGTCTAGCGCGTAGGGCATCTAGGCCGTACCGTGGTAGTGCGCGGCATGCTAGCTGCCGGTGCAACGTGCACTCACCTCGCGGGCCAGCGTGCTGTTGGCACTGCTAGCGGATTCGCTTCCGAACACCGATGATCGGGCGACGAGCGGCGCTGGTGGACTTCGCCCACTGTACACCGATCTCGAGCTATAAAACGTCCGAGGTGCTTCTCTCTTCTTCCTCACACCTGGCCTCACTTCTCCTTCTCCTTCTCCATTTCCGCTTACAGAAGCTCGAGACGAGGCTCTAATGGAGGGGGCGGTGCCGGACTGGTACGTGATCCTGGTGTGCGGAGGGCTGGCGGCATTGCTGGGGCTCTCCGTGCTCCTATGTGCGATGATCCTCGATGATCGTCATGATGCTGCCGCTCGAGTGTTGGCTCTCCGCGGTGGCGGTGATCACGAGGAGTAGGTGTGGTGTCGGGTGCTAACTGTTGTCGGTATGCTGGGTAACTAGCACCCGGATGATTACCCACTAATCTCTCCTTCAGAGACTGTGGTGTTTTAGGGAGATGGTTAGCCAGATGTAACGCGGTTACATGGTGTTGCAAGCAGTGCATGTGTTCGAGTGGTTGTGGTTGTGAGTCTGCTGCCGTGGTGCTGCGTGAATAAAAATCCATGTCGTGAGGAGATATATGCTATAGCAACTCAGGAAAAAGAAATCTCACTCCAGGATTTTTCGTGAGAGAAAATTAGTTAATCAAAATTTATAGCAGCAAAAACTACTCACCACTATTGCAACCAAAAATTTCTCTCATCGCACAAGATTTAGAATAACACGCATGAGTTACAATACTTGGCTAAATGCGAGAATAAACAACATAGTAGTGACGTCTAGAATGAAAATGGCAACTGGACGGGGTCCCGAGAAAACGTCTCTGGTACTGGGGCACACTCTTCTTCTATCGGGGGAAGCGGGTTGATCAGTCGATGAACGCGTCTCTCCTGGTCGGGTCTCAGTGGTCTGCCGATGGCGATCTGAGGATTTAAATCAGCGAGGCTCTGGAGATAACCCATCACTCATTGGGTCAAACGCTCTTGAGCAATGACATACTGGACAAGGTTGGCCAGTACTGGGTCTCTCTCAATTCGTCCACCAGGAAAAGATGTCACTTCCCCGGGTGCTGCATGGTTCAGAAAGTAATAATACCCTCGTTCGCTGGCATAGGGTACCGCGAATCAAAGGCGAACAAGCGCTTCGTGTGCAGCCGCTTCTATGGCCATCTGCGGAGTTGGCATAGATTTCCCCAGGAAGGAGACTTCCGTTGGGTCTTGATTTGAGTTTACGGGAGGGATGTGTACTGCTGCCCAATATTTCGAGGTGGATGCGGTGATCCTCGACTTGAGCAGCTCATACTGGGGTGGCTGGGTAGAACCCATGGTACTGCAGGTAAAGTCCCACAATATTTTAACAAAGCTACCTGGGGTTGCATCTGGGGTCCTCAGATAAATGCTAGGGCTCGGCATGGCAAGAAATGGTTGTGAGGGTTGCGCACAAGATGAGGGGTACTCGGCAAGGTCACGAGGTGGCCTTTTATATAGTGACTAGGCTGGGTTATTCACCGCGGTGAGGGGCACTAGCCTGCTGGTTCTACTCTCATGGGGGTCGGGGTCAAAGCCACAAATACACACATCTCACAAAAGTGACGTGTTACTGTGGGTGCCGTCGGGGTTGGTTTTGGTAGCTACGCCCGGAATTAAAAATTTAACCGTACATCAATACAGCTACTATTTAAATTAGGGGCGCACATGCAGATAACATTGCGGTAATACAAGATCACACAACTACAGGTTGTGGACATACTGATACTCGGTACTACTTGAGTGACTCAGTCCACCTCATTTATGTCTAAGCGGGCGTGCCTTGTGGCTGTCGAGGTTTCTCCACGGGCTGCGCCGTCGGAGTGAGCTGCAGGTGGTTGCGGAACTGCAGGGCCGGGGTAGTGATGATGACCATCGCGGGGATTGTTGGCCACAATCCCGTTGGAGTGTGTTCCCAAAAGGCGACGAAGCACTTCTGGGGTCATCAAAGCACCTTGGTCTATGGCTGGGGCTGATCTCAAGGTCTCAATCAGTTGTCCGAACAGCACGACTGGGTTGTCGGCGTCGGGCTCAGCTTCTCTTCTTGCCAGGGCTCGGTGAACCAGTTCTCCACGAGCTGCGATCAGATCAAGGGTGATTTGATCGAACAGTCCCTCTAGTGCACTTACATAGCGTACCAGATGCAATAATGCAGGATCCGTCTCGTGATCTCCATTGGCAACTTGGGGTGGTCTACCATACCCGTCACGGCTGGGGTAGTAGTAGAAGGAGCGACAGTTAACTCTGGGCGACAAGTGCCGGAGTTGAACTATAGCTTCTCGAGCAGCTAGTTGGATGGCTTGTGGCTCAAAGGAAGTTGTCCTCCCGGTGAACCTGTAGGGGCATTCTGGCGATAGACCCCTACCATAGACGTGCACAGTGGCCCAAAATTGACGGCTCTCACCGCTCATGGACCCTTGGTACACAACATATTCTGGGGGCTATTCTAATGCAAAGGCACGGCGAGAGAGGTTTGCTAGCACGGTCACAAAACCTCCAAGGTTGGTTGCTGTGGTCTCACTGTGAACAATGGGTCCTGGCATTTTAGCTCGGTTTGGGGTTAGAGGCTATGCTATGCTGGGTCGAGGCTATCGTGCCCTTTTATAGAAAAAAGGGGACGGAGTCTTCCTTCACACGCTTGCGGAAAAGACTATTCAGGGGCCGGTCACTGGCGTGTGATCGACAGGCTAGGCTGATAGGTTGGGCACCAACTGCCAAAAGGTGTCGGGTCACTGTGTGGCTATCTTACACGAGAAGCTTGGCCGGGGTTTGGTTAAGGTCTGGTGGGTTGGTTTACCTAGGTTTTCGACCTGGCTAAGATAGGATTAGCCAATGGTCAGCCTGGCTCTGATACCAAGTTTGTCAGGACCGGTTTTTCGGGATATTAATTTCCCAAAAACGGCCCTTGTGCTCAACAGCCCCAGGATTACTGTTAGCTGATGAGACACCAACTTGTTACAGAAACTCCAAGCAAACTACAAAATATGTAGTACAAGACCATTCTGGCCTATGGGTACAACAATTGGTTTCTAGTGGTTGATGGCGGAAGCAGTTTGCGGATCATCGACGTCTATGGGACTCCATTTCCCATAGGAACAGCTGACCAAGATAACTCCTATCTTCGCGAGGCTGCTATCATCATTGTGTAGGTTCCGAGGTTGTCATCACAACGCTCCTCTCCATGCAAGAAATCTGGCCAAGACAATAGCCAGGGACAAGCCAGTGAGTACTTTGAATGTACTCGCAAACATTACGAACACAGGTATAATATAGCCACTGATGATCATGCTTTGAAATATTCTATGATTACTTCGTCAATTATGAAATAAGGTTCATGATGTGCGCAAGTAGATCATTCAAATAAAACATGAGTAAACAATCAGGGAGTAGAAATGAAAAGCACCGATCGGGTGTCTGAAGCGACGCCTCGAAAGGATAATAATATGAAGCATGCCTCAGTCCGGCGTCTGAGCGACACCACAGAAATGGCTTATATATAAAGGGAATAACAAGCATGCCATAGTCGGGCGTCTGAGCGACACCACATAAAGGGCTTATAAGTAATTGAAATAACAAGCATGCCACAGTCGGGCGTCTGAGCGACACCACATAAAGGGCTTATAAGTGATTGAAATAACAAGCATGCCACAGTCGGGCGTCTGAGCGACACCACATAAAGGGCTTATATATACATATATATACAAGGAATAACAAGCATGCCACAGTCGGGCGTCTGAGCGACACCACATAAAGGGCTTATATGTATAAACATAATCACAGTGAATATCCAGGAGGTAGAACCGTCCCAGGGATATTCATTATCTCCAATTAATGCAAATGGTTAGTCCACAATAATAATAATTATAACCAACATATATCACCAGTCATAATCAATGTTCTGGTTTAGAAGTTTCTCCTCCGAAGACCGACACTAAGACCGACACTTGACCCATCCCAGACTGTAGTCCTTAACCATGGACACGGCTATTCGAATAGGTTTAATCTCTGCAGAGGGTGTACTCTTTACCCACTAGCAACGGATTCCTTTAGTCCATCGGGACTAATTCCATCCACGGTCTTTTGATTGAAAACACACCTGACCGCACACACCAGCTTAACTCACCAGTGTCTGGAATCACCCTTGACACATGTTAAGAAAAACTCTAAGTGGGGAGGCTACAACCTCGACTAGCATGGGATCACAAAATTTATACCGCGCGCAAACTAGGGGAGCTACCCCTTCGGCTAGAACCGAAACACCCATACCCCGGATCAGGTGGCATGCCTACCGGATGCAGCCGGTATCTTCCACCATGGCCTCTCTGTATGGTGTGTGCTAGGAAAGGGGTTGACAACTTACTGAACCGTACCCTACCTATGGTAGGGACAAGTGGTAGTACGAAACAAGTATGGGGGTTACCGGAACAAGACTCGATCAAATGGTCGACTTAGGAGGTTTAGGCATTCCCTGCATGATTAGCATAACAAATATATTTCAATCCAACAGATAGAATCACCACTCATCATACCTCATCATGCCATACCGGACACAACATCATGTCTACCCAAGACAGAGGCTTTCCCGGTTTCCTTCCGGTAGGTATGAACGCTATATGAGGGTGACCACTATCACAACATATCAATGTTCAAGAGCACGGTATCATTGACATGCACTTACGAGTAGGATCATATCATCCTAATAAATAATGGAAATTTCGAGACACGGTGGTGTTGCAACCAAGTCAAACCACACACGGCAATATTCTGCCAGGGTTCAGAATGCTTCCTTTCAAGTTGTGGAGAGGCAGGGTGCACTCAAAACTTTTGAAAGTTCCCTTCTTCCTCATCCAAAAATCCTATTTTAAATAAATTTAAATTAACACATAGTTTCACAATAGTACAAAAAGTTGTTTGAAATTTTTTCAAATAAATATCAAAATAAACTAGACAATATTTGGGAAACAACGGAAAAAGAATCGAGTCATTTGGATTTATATTTTAAAAGTTATAGCCAATCAAAGTTTAGTCAAATTCCGTTTTTAAAATAAAACAGAAAAAGGAAAACGCTTCGATATAGAATACGCTTTCGGGGTGGGGGATACGTACTCGAGACTTTACGCTTTCACTTATCCAGCGTGGACGGGCGCGTGGGTCACTGACAGTGGGTCCACGGGGCCCACTGGTCAGGTTTGACCAGTCCTCTCTCCCTCCTTTTCCTCTGCCCGAGGGGGGGCGGGATTCCGGTGATCGTTGCCGGCGAACGGAGGCTCCTCGAGGGCATCCGAGGCCAGGGATGGATCCGCCACTTCTAGGCGGTCCTTCCAGTGGTCGACTGGCCGGCGGGGACGGAGGGAGTCGCCAGCGACGAGCTCCGCGGCGGAGGGAGTTTCGGCCAGGATTGGGGATTTGGGTTATGGTGGGTTTTGATCGTGTTTGAGGGGTCGGGCAGCTCCGCAAGGTCGAGGGGAAGGCGACAGTGGCGCTGGATGGGCGGGGGAGGCCCTGGTGGCGCCGGATGGGCAGGGGAGGCCCTGGTGGCGCCGGAGTGATCGAGACAGTGGCGGCGGCTATGGTTGCCGGAGAAGAAGAAGACGACCTCTTACCGTCTATCACTTGCTATGGGGGGCTCTAGAGAGGTGGGGAGAGGCTGCTTGAGGGACTGGACGCGCTTGGGGGCTCCTTAAATAGGCGGCAATGGCGGTTCCGCGGCGGCCGGGGATAAGATCGCCGGCCGACCGCTTCTGTTGTGGCAGAGCGACATGGCGATGGCCGGAGTAGGGTCGGCGCTAGCGGACGGGCTTGGGGATAAGGGCGGCCAGCTCACGAGGGCAGCTGGCGAGGAGTTGTGGCTTGGGCGGCGCCGTCCATGGCAGAGGCGCACTATGGCCGGCCGCTAGCTGCCGCGGCCGACCTGATGGCGGCGCTGTGGGGCTCCAGGGGTGGCCCTGCGACGAGGGAGGGGTCGGGTGCGTCGACTGGGAGTGGGGAGATGCTAGAGAGGGCGCGGGGCGGTGGCAGTGGGACGCGGCAGCTCGGTGCACGCGCGTGCAAAACGTGCGCTCTGGGTGCGCCTAGAGCACACACGCTAGGTGTTCGGCGAAATGCCAAGTCATGCCAGGGGACTCCAATCCACAAGAGGTTAAGCAGGGAGGGGCTATAGGCTAGGGCAAAGCTATGAGACATTCTGATTAGGCAAGGCAAGCAAGTCTAGTGTGCAAACTAAAAACCATGCCAAAACTGGCCATGCACACCAGGTGTTTGACAAAATGCTAAGGGCATCTAGGCAACTCTTGGGGTGGCCAAACTTTCCAGATTGGGGTCTCTTTAGATGATACAGAGGGTGGTGAGGTTAGTTTGCCAAAAGCTCAAACTTGTTAGTGCAAGTTTTGCAAAACTTCAGTTCTGGGCAGGAGGAAAAGGGCATGTTTGCATGCATTTAAAATCCTCCAATGAGTCCACTCTCCTGGACTTAAGGGTTTTGCAAGGAGCACTACAAGCAGGAGAAAGCTCATGGTCACTAGAGCAAAATTTAATAGGGATGCAGTACAAATCACCAAGGTGGACCAGAATGAGAAAGAGGTTGATTCACTCAAATTTTTCAAAGAACATCAATGGGTTTTGCATAAAGTTTAATAATATACTCCTATTAACATCCCATAATTTTGGTGGAGGCTAGAAAGAAATATTTAAATGGGTTGTAGTGCAAAATTGCCCACTGGACCAGATTTGAAAACTTGGTGTAGAGCTCAAAATATCTAAAGAATGAAATATATTTTTGCATAAAAGTGATTTAAAAACATCACATGACATCTCCAAATTTTGATTGGAATTTTAAATAAATTTATCAAATGGTTGTAGTTCAGAAAGAGCTCCAAAACTAATGGAAAAATCATTTTAAGGAATAAATCTCAGAGAGAAATAATTATGCAAGTAAATCCCACTGATAATAGAAGTGTTTTTCTTGCAAGGGAAAACAAGTCCAATAATATATTTGGAAAGTTTCTTCACTTGAGGTAAAAACTCCATAATAATAAGGAGAAGAATGGTCCTGAAACCAAAAGAACATCCAGAAAATAAAAGTTTAAAATTCCTGGCAAAATTTTAATTAATAAAACAAGGTTAAAATTTTGGGGTGTCACAACATTTTTATGCATTAAGTGAGTTTTCAACGCATATATGTGCATAATTCAAATTTGAACTACATGCACATGCTCCAGTGCATATAAATTGGATGAAAAACCAAATATGTGTCCTTGGGTACATGCTTAGGTCCCATGCAAGAAATGGGAATGAATTTCAAACACCAGGGCACCGTTGATTGCCGACAAAACATTGAGATGCCTGGTTTTTAAATTCTAGTAAATCCAAAACTCGTCTGAAATTCAAGAAACTTGGCATGCTATCAAGGAGCGGCATCAACATGCCGTGGTAAATTTTTTGTCCCATTTGGGGCAGGTTTGGTTATATGCTTCTCATAAACCAGAGCTTCTCACAACAAGCATGATGGTTTCGGTAGGGAAGGCCCCACCTTTGGGGACGAAATGATATCCATTGCCTCTTATTATTTTCAAAATATTTCTCGTGTCAACATAGAACAACAGGAGTGTTGTGTTTTTTGTGATTTTTTGGGGTTCGTTTGGACATTTTTATGCATTAACTGAGTTTTCAATGCATTTATGTGCATAATTCAAGTTTGAACTACATGCACATGCTCCAGTGCATATAAATTGGTTGAACAATCAAATATGTGTCCTTGGGTGCATGCTTAGGTCCCATGCAAGAAATGGGAATGAATTTGAAACACCACGGCACCGTTGATTGCTAGCAAAACATTGAGATGCCTGGTTTTTAAATTCTAGTAAAACCAAAACTCGTCTGAAATTCATGAAACTTGGCATGCTATCATGGAGTGGCATCAACATGCCGTGGTAAATTTTTTGTCCCATTTGAAGCAGGTTTGGGTATATGCTTCTCAGAAATCAGAGCTTCTCACAACAAGCATGATGGTTTCGGTAGGGAATGCCCCACCTTTGGGGACGAAACGATATCCATTGCCTCTTATTGATTTCAAAAAATTTCTCGTGTCAACATAGAACAACAGGAGTGTTGTGTTATTTTCTGTGATTTTTTGGGGTTCGTTTGTGTCGGTGTACAAAACTAGGGGCATGTTTTTGTACCCCTTGACCTGTGCATGGGTAGTCAGAGCTGCGCCCGCGACCACACCAAGCAGAGCGAGGGAGGTGAGCCAAGGTAAGACCGAAGCCCAAGATGGACAGAGCAACGCCAAGGCCAAGGCCACAAAGAGCAAAGGGACGAAGCAGGTTCCCCCGGCAGGAGACCCTTGCCGGGGCAGCTCGCCCCACACCAACAGAGTGAGCCACCCTTGAGCACACGATCCCCAACGCAGTCATTCGCGTGGAGCCAGGGCTCAGGAAGGCACCTCCGAGGTGGCATGCAGATCTTTGTGAAGACATATCCAAGGATAGACAAGGATTAGAAGACGATGACCCCCGGCAAGACCCTTGCCGGGGACGATGGTGTGCCACGACAAGACCCTTGCCGAGGACGACGGCGTGCCACAACAAGAACCTTGTCGGGCCACCCGGCAAGGCCATTATCAAGGGTGCAAGCAGGGGCACCGCCAGGTCCGCCGGCGACCAAGCTTCCACCGCCGTTCACATACAGCTACCAGCCCAACCAGCTGGGCAGGTACCTGCGTGGCGACGTGCAGCTCCCAGGCCAACCCATCAAGCGCCTGCATGGCGGCATGCAGATCCTCGCGATGGCTCCACCACCATGCCACCTCAGCTGCCAGCCTGCCTACATGGCGCCGCACACATCACTGGCCAGGGCACGTGTCGAAGCAAGGAAGAGCGGCGACGAACGGGACGGGCCTCGCTCCCATCCCCGATAAAGCAAAGGGACACCTGCGCGATGCATTAAATGCATCTTGTCCTGTAATATGAAGGATAACCTCGCAACACTGTTGCCTTTCCACCTCCTGTGTGCCACTGTGGCAACCCCTTTTTCTCTAAAAGGAGGCCCAAGGCTACAAGGAGAAGGATTCGGCCTTTTGGAGCTCGTTACACTCCGTAGCTAGTTCAAGAACTCAGAATACATCCACCAAAGCAGGACAAGGATTTTACGCATCCTCGCGGCCCGAACCTGGATAAACGAACCACGTGCTCTTTGTTAGATCTGCTCTTCTCTCAACCCCGCGCCCCGCAACCGTAGTAGGGATTCTTGTGATCCCATAGGTGTCGTTTTCCACCAACATCTTTGGCACGCCAGGTAGGGGACGCATTTGTGAGAATCTAGTCTGGTAGTTAGCCTAGCGGTTCTTCGTTGCCATGGCCCCTAAGAAGAATACGGCCACGGCGATCGGCTCATTGGGGCCGAACGGCCCGTGCTGGTGCGGACGAGCAGCGGACCGGTCGCGGACAGGACTCGGGCCGCAGCCCGCGAACACCAGCACCACCCAGGCAGTCGGAGCCTGGCGAGCAGCGTCGTTCATGCACTAGACGATCGGCCCCATGCCGCCGGACCCAAAGACGGAGCTGGGCCCCCTGCCGGCGGCGCGGGGCCCTTCGGGCGTGTCGTTGTGCCAACTCCGGGCGGCGCGGCGACCTCCAGGACGCATACACCGGCGACCACAGCGCGTTCTTCCCATGGTGTGCGCGCCGAACAGCGTCACCACGTTGGTGACCCTGGGCACCGCCGTGGGAAGAGCCATGTGCGTCGTCAGCAAGACGAAGGAGATCAACACGCTCGCCGAAGCACTGGTGAAAATGGCACGCAGCCGCTGGGTCGTGACAGAGCTCATTCTAACATAGTTAGAAGTCGAAGCGCGCCGCGATCCACTCAGCTGTCACTGCCACCCACGCCAGCGGAAGGCTTGGCGCGCGCGCAGCTGCTCCTCGACTTCCCTCCTGTTGCGGAGAGGCTCGGTGAGTGGAGGGCCACCATCCAGAGCCTCATCGCCGTCGCGAACAAAGACGATCCACGACCGGCGGGGACTTCGGGTCGGCACTCCACCGAACCACCACATGCTGGCGTTGGGAGGACCGGGGGAGTTGCGGCCACGGTGCACTCTCCTCCTCCTCGCCAGCCACCGCGGGCGTCGGCCCGTCGCGACGACGCTGGTGATAACATCTCCATAGCGTCGTCCGATCCAGGGACCCTCCGCGACCAGTGCAGGTCCTTCGGGAGCGAGCTCATGAAGACGCTCGAACCACCGTCGAGCGCCGGCGCGAAACGTGCCGCCAGTCGGACAAGCGGGCGGGACCCGCTACGGACCACCCGGCACCGGGGGGCCCCGGCGGCCTGCCTTATGAGGTGGGCTGCCCAGCTTTTACCCGTGAGCTGAGGCAGTTCTAGTGGCCATCCCACCGCACATTCAAGCCCGACGTCGGCGAGAAGTACACCGGCAAGACCCATCCGCCCGAGTTCCTCAGCATCTACACCATCGCGATGCAGCCGCTGTGGCTCACGATGACAAGGTGCTTGCCAACTACTTCCCGCTGGTGCTCAAGCCCAATGTAATGTCATGGTTGATGCACTTGCCGGCGGACTCCATCTGTTCCTTGTCAGATCTGTGCCATGAGTTCGTTGGCGCCTTCACAGGAGGCCACCAAGCTCATGGCCAGGCCAGTGATCTGCATATCATTCCCCAAAAGGAAGGGGAGACCCTGCACAAGTACATCTAGAGATTCAGTCGGGTGCAGTACAACATCCCTGACGTTCATCCCGCCGCTGTGATTAGCGTGTTGCATCAGAACATGCGCAATCGCAAGATGCGCGAGGAGCTGGCGATGACCAAGGTTAAGGATGTGGCCGAGCTCTATGTTCTGGCCGACAGGTGCGCCCGGGCTGAAGAGGGAAGGACGTACCCCGGCAAAGACGCTGGCGCGGAAACCGACTCTACAGATGAGGACGCCGTCGCCACGACAAAGAAGGGCCGGCGTCGCAACAAGAAACGCAAAGGCAAGGCCGTGCTTGCTGTTGAGGGATCTGACGATACCGGTGCCGGCAAGAAGGTCAAGGCAGACACCCCGCCAAGGAGATTGCCGGGCGTGCCGCCTGCCGGGCCTTGGCGGCTACCAACAAGCCAGGAAGCTCCGGCAAGCAATACTGCAAGATCCACCGCACCAAGGCTCACGATCTCCAGAACTGCCGACAAGTCGAGCTGCTTGCTGAGAAGCAGAAGGCTGAGTACGAAAGGCGGGACAAGGAGAAAGACCAGGATGGCGCTGAGGGATCAGGCAAGAAGCATGATGGCCAAGGAGGCCGCCCCGGCAAGGACAACTAGCAATAGAGGCCCGCCCGGGGCCGCGATAAGAAACAGGAAGACGGCGATCACGACGAGGACGACGAGTCCGGTGAGCAAGGGTTCCAGAAGGCTATGGAGGCCATGTGCGTCGATGGCGGCGCCTCGCTGCACGCCTCTCACCGCCAGCTCAAGCAGTGGGCATGAGATGTTATAGCAACAGAGCCGTCATTCGACGCTTAGAAGCCACTAAAGTGGTCCAGCATGCCCCTCATCTTTGACACCGGGGACCACCCTGATCGAACTACCGCGGTCGGGTGCTTGCCGTTGTTGGTTTCGCCAACAATACACAACCTCCGGGTGAACAAGATGTTGGTTGACGGCGGGGCCGGCCTGAACCTGATCTCGCCTGTCGTGATCAAAAGGTTGCAAATCCCTAATGGAGACCTCGAGGAAACGGGCACGTTTCAGGGGGTCAATCCAGGGAGAAGTCAGCCAAAGGGAAAGGTCACACTGCCCGTGACATTTGGAGGAGAGTTGAACTACCGGACGGTTCGACGTGGCTGAGATCCCCTTGCCCTACAACGGGATCCTTGGCCGCCTGACACTAGCCAAGTTCATGGCGGCATCACCCTACGCCTACAACATGCTAAAGATGCCCGGGCCATTGACCATCATCTCCGTCCCCTCCGACAAGAAGGACGCGCTGATTTGCGCTGACCAACTCTACCGGGAAGCGGTTGCATCAGCTGCCGTCAAGGCACCTGCTCCTGCCGCCGAAGGCCCGGGAGGGAAGAAGGAGCCCGGCAAGACCTCTCGCACCCACTCCGGCAAGCGCACCTCCTCGGGGTGTTGTGCTACCGTTGAGGACGTGCAAGAGAGCTCTGCCGACAAGAGCAAGAGGTCCAGAGCCGAGCCGCCGCAAACCAAGAAGGTGCCCGTCACGAAGGACGGCACGGGAGGGGCCTTCATTATAGGCGCCGCCCTCAATAGCAAATAGGAAGGCGAGCTCGTCACCTTCATGCGGGCAAATGTCGATGTGTTTGCATGGCAAGCGTCCGACATCCCCGGTGTTCCCAGGGAGGTGATTGAGCACCACCCAGCTGTCTGCCCCCACGCGCGGCCCGTCAAGCAGAAGGTTAGAAAGCAGGCTCTGGAGAGGCAAGAGTTCATCACAGAGGAGATCAGGAAGTTAGAAGCGGCAGGTTTGGTGAGAGGGGTGCTCCATCCGACGTGGTTGGCCAATCCGGTAGTGGTGTGCAAGGCGAATGGGAAGTGGAGGCTGTGTATTGATTACAGAGATATCAATAAGGCTTGTCCTAAGGACCCCTTCCCATTGCTGCGCATCGACCAGATTGTTGACTCCACGGCCGGGTGTGATGTGTTATCATTCCTCGATGCCTACTCAGACTACCACCAAATCTTCATGACAAGAGAAGATGACGAGAAGACAACATTCATCACCCCATGTGGTACGTATTGCTTTTTACGGATGCCTTTCGGGTTGAAGAGTGCTGGCTCAACGTTTGCAAGAGCAGTCCAAATTGGTTTTGAACCTCAGCTCCATAGAAATATGGAACCTACATGGATGACATAGTGGTCAAAACCAAGGACTGGCCGACTCTTGTGCAAGATCTAGAAGAGACATTTGCCAACCTGCGCAAGATCAACCTCAAGTTGAACCCTGAGAAGTGCATCTTCGGCGTCCCGTTCGGCAAGCTTCTTGGGTTCTTCGTGTCATACTGCGGGATCGAGGCAAACCCAGACAAGATCAAGGCTATTGAGCAGATCGAGGCGCCCAAGCAGATCAAGGATGTGCGTCGGCTCACCGGCTGTGTTGCCGCCATGAGCCGGTTCATCTCCAAGTCCGCCGAGTGCGCCCTTCCCTTTTTCAAGATCTTGAAAAAGGCAGGCCCAATAGAGTGGACCCCAGAAGCCGATGCCGCACTGCAGGACCTGAAGAAATACCTTTCCTCCATGCCAATACTAGTTGTGCCTAAACCACAAGAGCCGTTACTGCTGTATCTGGCGGCGACGAATCAAGTGGTCAGCGCCGCACTAGTGGCATAGAGGGAGGTCGACGAGGAGGCAGCAATGGCAGCAGGACCAGTGGATGGCAAGCCGATGATTCCCCCGGCAGGGCCTGGTGCCGACAAGGCGCGGCCCCCGGCAGAGTCTGGTGCCACCAAGGCGATGCCCGCGCGGTTGAGTGAAGTGGTGCCCACGAAAAATATGATGCAGCACCCGGTTTACTTTGTCAGCTCCCTCTTGCAGGGGGCTAGGTCAAGGTATTCCGGTGTGCAAAAATTGCTCTTCGGCCTCCTTATGGCCTCGAGGAAGCAGCGTCACTACTTCTAGGCCCACGAGATCACTGTCGTCACCCACCTCCCGTTGCAACGGATACTGCACAACCCGGACGCAACCGGAAAGATTGTGGAATGGGCCTTGGAGTTTTCAAGCTTCGGCTTAAAGTTTGAGAGTACCTCGACAATTCAGAGCAAAGTCTTGGCGGAGTTCATCATGGAATGGACCTCGACGCCTGACGAAGAAATCCAGGAGACTACTCTCCCCGGCAAGGAAGCAGATAGCAACTGGATCATGTACTTTGATGGAGCCTTCTCGCTGCAAGGCACCGGTGCCGGTGTGCTTCTCGTCGCACCCACCGGAGAGCACCTCAAGTACGTGATCCAGATGCACTTCCCCAGGGAGATGTCCACCAATAACACCGCCGAGTATGAGGGATTGCTTGCCGGTCTCAGGATCGCGGCAGACCTCGGGGTGAAGAAGCTCATCGTCAGGGGTGACTCGCAGCTCGTTGTCAGGCAAGTCAACAAAGATTATCAGAGCCCACTGATGGAAGCATACGTAGATGAGGTGAGGAAGCTGGAGGAACGCTTTGACGGTATCCAGGCGGAGCATGTCCCCCGAGCGGAGAACGACATCGCTGATTACCTGTCAAAGCGTGCCACATTCAAGCTACCTGTGGAACCAGGAACCTTTTTGCTCCGGTTAACTCAACCATCCGTCAATCCATCAGCAGGGCAGAGCAAGCGGAGAAAATCAGGTCCCGGTAAGTACTTTCCTATGGAGCCCCCCCCCCCTGGGGCTGCCGGCAAGGGTACTGCCGCGGACGCTGAACCTGCCCAAGAGCACCTGGCTCCGGCGGGGCGTCAGGCCCTGGACGTAGAGACAGCTGCTCCCATGGCGGAAGAGATGCCTTTGGTCCTTGCCGTCAAGCCTCAGGCTCTGGCATGGGCGCAGCATACCGTCCAATTCCTCCAAACAGGGGAACTTCTTGAGGAGCAGGAAGAAGCGGAGAAAGTAGCCTGTCGGTCCGCCCTGTACCAGTTCGTCGATGACGTCCTGTACCGGAAAAGGTCGAACGGTGTGAAACTCAAGTGCATCCCCCGGGAGGCAGGACTAGAGCTGTTGGCAGAGATACATGGAGGCATATGTGGCTCCCACATAGGGTGAAGGGCCCTTGCTAGGAAGGCGTTCCGGCAAGGTTTCTTCTGGCCCACCGCCCTCCAGGATGCGACGGCACTAGTCACCAAGTGTGAAGCATGCCAGTTCCATTCAAAAAAGCTTCATCAACCAGCTCAAGCCCTTCAAACAATCCCTCTCTCCTAGCCATTCTTGGTCTGGGGGCTCGGTATACTATGCCCTTTCCCCCGCGCTGTCAGGGGCTTTGAGTACTTGTACATTGCAATCGACAAGTTCACAAAGTGGCCAGAGGTGGAAGCAGTGAGGAAGGTGACTGCTCAGTCAGCCTTCAAATTCTTCAAAGGGCTGGTCTGCCGTTTTGGTGTGCCAAATAGAGTCATCACCGACAATGGCACGCAGTTCACAAGCCACACCTTCATGCAGTACTTCAGAGACCTCGGCAGCAAGGTCTGTTTTGCTTCCGTGGCACATCCACGGAGCAATGGCCAAGCGGAGAGGGCAAATGCTGAAGTGTTGCGAGGCTTGAGAACGAAGACCTTTGACAACTGCACAAGAGTGGAAGGCGCTGGATTGTGAGTTGCCGGCCGGTTGATTATCAGAGGTATGATTATCAGAGTCGGCATTTAATTAGGAAAGATCAATGGTATGATTATCAGAGTCGGCTGGTACTGTGGAATGGAAGTGCCTCCAAAAATGCCGAACTTCGTATTGGTAGAGCATATGGCAAAGCAATTAGAAGTTATTGTGTCAAACCCATACATGACTTGTCAGCGGCTGATCCCTTTTCAGAAATGATGCAACTTGCAATGTTTGAATTTGGGCCTTGTAATCTTTGAATTTGAACCTTGCAATATTTATGGTATTTGTTATATTGAACCATTTATGTTTTCTTGTCTCAACGCAAACAGTTCATCCAGGTGAACCGCATGTCGTACATCGCACACACCTTGATCTGGCTGACCGTTTCTTTTGTGTTGCCTAATCACAAATAGTTCATCCGAGTGAACTGTATGCTGTACATCGCACACACCTTCATCTAGCTGACCGTTTCTTTTGTGTTGCCTAATCACAAATAGTTCATCCGAGTGAACCGTATGCTGTACAACACACACACCTTCATCTGGCTGCCCGTTTCTTTTGTTCCTCCTCATCGAAAATGGTTAATTGAACTGAACTGTATGCCCTGATCGCACACGCAACTAAAATCTGAACCGTGTTTGATGCATCCATCATCGCAAACGTTTTGCGCCTTTTTTGATGGTTTTCTTACACCGCCGTTTGCGATTATTGCATCGCACACAGTTTCGTCGAAGGGTCTCTGATCGTAGTGTCGCGTTAGCAGCATCCTACAGTAGTGAGTAGCATGCTTTTTTTTGCCTATCACTACTGCTAATTTTGAAACTGGCCACATGGCGGGCCCCGCTTAGCAGTAGCGCTTTCGAAGCAAGCGCACCGCTGCTATTCTCTTATCAGTAGCGTGCTTAGCAACCCGCGCTACTGCTAAGTCGCAACATAATGCCACCTTTTCCCTCCCCCTCCCCCCCCCCCCTCTCCTCTCTTCCTCACTTTCCGCTACCTCCCACCTCCTCTCTTCCGCAATACTTCTCCCCCCATTACTCTCCCTCTTTGACCTACCTTTCTCTCTCTTTATTACTCCTCACTACTAGGGAAAACCTTATACACAGAATCTTAGCAGCAGCGCGGTTTAAAAACAGACGCTACTGCTAATTAGCAGTAGCGGTCTAGGTGAAGCAAGCGCTACTACTATAATTGCCACGGCGTTGCCCCCAGGCTAGATATAGTAGTAGCACCCCTCCAAGGACGCGCTACTACTAAAGTATTTAGTAGCAATGTTTTTCTTCAAAACACGCTACTGCTAAGTATTGCACCTAATTAAGTTTAGTCCCATACTGCTAAGAGAACAAGGTGTTTACCACCTTAAATATGTTACTTCTCAAACTATCTCGAGCACTTGGTCTTCATTGAACTATATGTGTAGGATTTGTGGCTGCAATATGAATCTTCACCAGTGCCTATACAGGTACTGTGAGGATTCATGTTGACTATTTAGATTCTACACAAAAAATCAATGATGTTCAATGTATATTTTTGATGTTTTTATATGCTTAGACTTAGCAGTAGCGTTTTTTCAGGGCAAAGCGCTACTGATATTATAAAACAGAAAGGAATAGGTGGAGCGCATTTCGCTTGACACGCTATAGCTAACTTAGCTATAGCGTGTTCCGGAAAAACGCGCTGCTGCTAGTTTGACTTAACCCCCGGCCGTGCAGGCTCAAAATTTCGCTAAGTCCTTCCCCTCCACTTCCCCCAATCCCCCAACTGCTCCATCGCCGCTGTCGCCCTGCCGCTCTCGACCTCAGCGCCGACACCCGCCGTCGCCCTCAACCTCACCACCGCCGCCGCCAGCCGCACACCCTCGACGCCGCCCCCAACCTCGACGCCGCCCCCGACCCCGACATGGACGCCGCCCTCCGCCGCGCGCCCGAGCCCCGACCTCGTCCTCGACACCGCTTGCCCCTCCCTCGCCGCAGTCACCATAAGGCTCTGCCTCTCCTCTCCCCTACCCTCCTCTCTCTCTGCTAGGGCAATTCATATATGTGTTGATGTTGTGTTTATGTTCATATGAACCCTAGTTGTTCATATGAACCCTAGATATGTTTAGGGCATTAGGCATTCTTTAGCATCTAGGAAAAATGATTAGTAATTTTTTTAGGAAATTAGCTAGGGCAAATTTTTATGAAAATGCCTAAACAGTAATTTCATTCAAAAAACAAAAAACAGAATTGTTTTTATTTCAAAAACTTGGTTAAACTAATTGTTGCTGTGTAAACAAAAAACAAGATTGTTGTTATATGATATATGTCATTGATGTTCATTTGCATATTCCATTATTGAAGTGGTTCGATTGTGCCCAAGTGGCTTTGTTGTTTCCAGGGAATGAAGTCAAGTGGCCTATGTTTTGCCGGAATGCTAATTCACTTCCGTTCCGGAAAATTTCAGGTTCTTGATTTGTCCACTTTTTAGTAAAAGTCAGGCCAAAATTTTCCGTGAATTTCGGCATGACTTGTGCTACAAACTAGGACATATCGAGTGCCCGGGATTTGCCGCACCGGGAAGGAGTCAACATTCCTGGAAAGCATAGGCCTTTTTTATGTCATTATTCATTTTATTAGGTGTAGAATTGATCGACTAGATTTAATAGTAAGAACTAGTTGAATTAATAGAACTAGTTGAACATGTTACATTTGTTGTTTTTTTTAGTTAAAGCAATTTTTCCCGCATCGACGTCGATGATGCCTATCGCGCATCCTCGTCATCGAGTCGGCGGAGGACACCTGCGTCACAAGATGGGCCATGTCCGAGACTGGGCTCCGCCGGGGTGGTACTGGGAGGCGCTACCTACCAGGGAGCGCAGGTTGGTGAGGAACCAGCCTGTCATTGACCCGAACCTTCTTTGGTGGCAGTCGTGTGGGCCAGTGACGGTCCAGAGGCTCGAGGACCCCGCGGAGGTGGTGCGTCACCGTGTCAGTGAGGAGGACGCACACGTCCGTCGCTACTTGTTTGCGTTGGATCACAGGTTCTCCAATAGTTGGCAGGTTCTCCAGGGATCTCACTGGAGCTCTGATCCCGTGATGGTCCCTTCTCTTTGGGTGTCCACTGCCCGCGCCGATACCCGTCGTGCGCTAGGGTTTTATTTGTATTAGTGAAGTTATATGTATGATACTATTCGGGATGTATTAGTGATAATATTCGACGATGTACGGACGCATGAGATGATTTACTTTTGCTTATTGAAGGCATGCTAATTTGAATACTTATTTATTCTACGATTTGGTTTTGCTTATTGAATGCTCATGTCAATATGAGTAGTATAAGATATTTTGAAATGTATATCTTGTGTTGCTCAAATAGGATATGTGCTTGCCCAAGTGGCCGGTTATGTTTGCAGGTTACACCTCCGAGTGGCCTATGTTTTGCCGGAGTGTTGATTCATTTCCGTTTCGGCAAATTTCAGGCGCTCGATATGTCCTATTTTAGAAAAGGTGATGCCGGATTTTTCTGTGAATTTTGGCATGACTTGTGCCAGAATATGTTGGAACTATCGAGTGCCCCGGATTAATGTGTTGAGTATCCTGGTAGTTGTCTTCGATCGATTTTCAATTAATGTTTCAACTATGAACATAGGAAATGTCTGACAACAAAAAGGATTTCGGTATTTGCAAATACTGCAAAGATGAGCGCGGCCTGTTGAAAGGATCGAGATGGACCTAGAGGGGAGGTGAATAGGAACAACTACAAATTTTAATTGTTACTCAGCAATTTTAGGCAATAATGCGGAATGTGTAAGTGAGCCTAACAATTGCAAGTGAAATACTAAATACTAAGCAGGTAGCACAAGTAGTAACTAGGCAAATACAAAGTGATGAAGTAAGTGCTAAGAGACAAGTAACCACAAGTAGAGAGTTAGGGTTAGAGATAACCGCAACTCCGGGAGACGAAGATGTATGTCGATGTTCACTTCCTTGGAGGGAAGCTACGTCACCATTAGAGAGGTGGATGTTACCACGAAGGCACACCAACGCCACGAAGGCTCACCCTATTCTCCCTTTGAGACAACACCACGAAGGCGTTTCTCAACCACTAGTGGTAGACCTTGGGGTGGTCTCCAAACCCTCACAAACTTTTCCGGGGGTAATCACAAAGATCGATTCCTCTCCAAAAGACTCCTACCACCTAGGAGTCTCCAACCTCCAAGAGTAACAAGATCGATGGGGAAAAGTTCAAGACTTGCTCAAATCACAAATTCCTTCGGTGCAAAGATGGAGAAGGGGTGGATCTATCACTTGATTGGACAACTTCTCTCAAATGCTCTCAAATCCCATGGGGATCTAAGATTTGGTGTGGAGGTTTAAGAGAGAGAGTGAGATGTGTTCTAGGGTTTGTTCAAGAGTGAATGGTCAACCCTCTCCCATGGGGAAGAAGGGCTATATATAGTGTGAGCTTGAATATGGCCATTGCAGTGTAAGTGAGTGAGCAGGCCAGACATCCGGGCTAGGGGTCGGACATCCCGCATGGTAAGCTGCGAGAACAGAACAAAAAACAGAACAAGAGAACAGAGGGGCCGGACATCCGGGGCCCAAGCCCGGAAATCCGGCATAACAGGAAGGCACGGATATCTAGCAGGTGGCTGGACATCCGGCGCGCAGCCCAGCATAAAAACGTCCTCTGGACAGCTATGGCGCCCGGATATCCGGCAAGGAGGCCGGACATCCGGCGAGTTTTACAGAAACACAGCAACTCCTGGATAGCACAGCCCGAACATCCGGTCGAGAAGCCCGGACATCCGGGGAGCACTGGAAGCCCGGACCTCCAGCGTAATGCCCTGAAATCCGGGAGCCCAAAAACAGAACCATGAAGATTTTATCATGAGAAAATATGGCAAGGATATTTTGTGGCAAGAGCAAGCTTTTAACTAACCCAATCGATCCCCTCTTAATAGTGCGGGATCCTATACTCAAGAAAACAAAATATGTAATCATCTTTTATGCTTCATCCTCGAGTAAAATCACTTTGTATGCTCTTGATCCACACACATCGATGAGCCGGCGGCTAACACCTGATGTCGGTGTCAAAACCGGCGGATCTCGGGTAGGGGGTCCCGAACTATGCGTCTAGGCAGATGGTAATAGGAGACAAGGGACACGATGTTTTTACCCAGGTTCGGGCCCTCTCGATGGAGGTAAAACCCTACTCCTGCTTGATTAATATTGATGATATGGGTAGTACAACAGTAGATCTACCACGAGATCAGAGAGGCTAAACCCTAGAAGCTAGCCTATGGTATGATTGTTGTTATTGTCCTACCAACTAAACCCTTCGGTTTATATAGACACCGGAGGGGGCTAGGGTTACACAGAGTCGGTTACAAGGAAGGAGATCTACATATCCGTATTGCCAAGCTTGCCTTCCACGCTAAGGGGAGTCCCATCCGGACAGAGGACGAAGTCTTCAATCTTGTATCTTCATAGTCCAACAGTCCAGCCAAAGGTTATAGTCCGGCTGTTCGGATACCCCCTAATCCAGGACTCCCTCAGTAGCCCCTGAACCAGGCTTCAATGACGATGAGTCCGACGCGCAGATTGTCTTCGGCATTGCAAGGCGGGTTCCTCCTTCGAATACTTCATAGAAGATTTTGAACACGAGGATCGTGTCCGGCTCTGCAAAACAAGTTCCACATACCACCATAGAGAGAGTAATATTTTCACAAATCTGATCTGCTGACGTATTCTGTAGCATGACATCACACCACAGCCAAGCCTTTATTCAAATCGTTTTCTATTGTCCCACCTCAGCGCGTTTTGCGAGGCGGTTTCCTTGGCACGTCTTGTCAAAGCAGAGATCATGTCCCCTTATCACGGGATTCTCATCAATACGGACGTGGGTAACCCAATCATGCCCGTTGGCATGTTTCCTCGATCGAAGGCGGGTCCCAAACGGTCACGTGGAGGGCTCTCGGTATACCACCTCTTTATAAGGAGACCAAGGCCTTACTTCTTCTTTCGATCTTAATCGAATCCGCCTCCCACCTCGAGTTCCAAAACTCGAAGCCTCGGATTATGGCACATCGGACCTTCGATCATGTCCCGATCCAACCTCCAAGGTCGATGGATGCCTTCCTCCGTGACGGAGGAAGACATAATAAAGCTAAGGGAGGCCAGATACTTGACCAGAGAAATCCCGCATAGGCTACCTGCTCAAGGGCAAGTTATTCCTACTCCCAAGCCTGGTGAGAGCGTCGTGTTCATTTCTCACTTCCTTCGAGGGCTAGGCTTAACGCCGCATCCCTTCGTGAGGGGGCTCATGTTCTATTACGGGCTGGACTTCCACGACTTAGCTCCGGAGTCTATCCTCCACATCTCATCGTTTATCATCATGTGCGAAGCTTTCCTCCGCATCACCCCTCACTTCGGACTGTGGCTCAAGACCTTCAAAGTGGAGCCGAAGATGATCGAGGGGCAGCACGTAGAGTGCGGAGGCGCTGTAATAAGTAAGAATGTTGATGCCCCATGGCCCGAGGGCTCTTTCCCGGAGGAGCCCGACTTATGGCAACAAGAGTGGTTTTATATCACAGCTCCTAGGGGTACCAAGTGGGTGGCTCCACCTGTTTTTTGCTCGGGCCCCCCGCCACGACTAACGTCATGAGTCAGCAAAGGATTAGACTGGGGACCGGCAAAGGACATTCCCATATTGCAGAGCCGCATTCGAGACCTCTTGGAGAGAGATGTCAGTCTAGTCGTGGTGATGCAGGTTATGTTAATTCGCCGAGTCCTGCCCTGCAAACGGCGTCCCCTCCGCCTGTGGGAGTTCAATCCGGAGGGACCATGAGCTCTTCAACATTTCCTTGGCATGACCCCCGTGGAGATGTACAAATTGTTCTTTGGACCACAAGTAATGTGCCCGGATTCTACTAAAGACGCAGGTCTGAGCTGCAATCGTCCGGATACCCAAGTAAGTAGCCCTGTGCCCGGACACGCAATCTGTTCCTTTATCGCAACATCGCCTTTAAAAGAGTTGTTCTTGAACCAGGAGTGGATAGCGAAGGCGAAGTTAATCAGGTGTCCGACCCCCCTTCCTGAGACCTCACCAGATCCCGTGTTAACCAGGATGCTGGAGGTCGCGCGGTTAGAAGAAAATGAAGGGGGGAACAAGGAAGCTACTGCCTCCGCGGAGGAGGTGGTCTGGAAGGGAGGAATCGAAAATTCCTCTCCTCGGGGGAAGAAGAGGACCGCCTCTGAAGACCCGGAGACAATGATCTCAAAGCAGGGGAAGAAGTTAGAGGGTCCTGTGCCGGGGGATACCCCGGCCGTACTGTTCCTCAAGGGGATCAGCCCTCCACCAAGCCGTAAGTAAAAGGGTATTTAATAATGAGAGAAATCCTTGCTTCACTTCCGAGGAAAATAACCAAAAATTTACCTTTTAGTTCGGATCTTAGCCCTTCTCAGCAGAGTTCGTCTTCGGGGGATCTTCTTCCAGAGATGATGGAGAGTGGAACGCCTCCCCCTGCCATACTACCTCATGAGGCGGGCGACCCCGAGGTGTCATCACGGAGGGTTTTCTCCTGATCCGGCGAGGCCAGAAGGTAGTCACATGGCCACCCGAAGCCCTCAGTATCCGGCTTTTGAAGAGAGCAATCGAAAGAGTCCGGCACCGCCTGGTGTGTGGTCAGACGTACTGAGGGATCTGCTAGAGCGAGCAGTTATCTCAAAGGAGCACCGCATGTTAATGGGTACTGTAATTGAAAGGATTTCGTCTGTGGAAAGCGGGTTGCATGAAGCTGTCATGAGTCTACTGACGGGCTTTGAGGTACGTGAAATGATGCACGTTTTTGACAGTACCGCATACTTTACGATGCGCCCTGTGTAGATAGTAGCCCCTGAGACTTTGGGTGCCATCGCAGACGACGGCGCGCAGAGGATCATAGTCCCACGTTTAATTTTGCCGCCCTGATATGCAGGTGGCGAAGTGTCCGGTGGCCAGCCGGACTGATGAATTTGCCGAGTTAAAGCGGCAGCTTGATGTGGCGGATGCCGACATCGTGCTTGTCAATAAGCGGCTTGACGAGGCGCAAGGTATGTAATTTCTCCATTGACACATGGTAAGAGGAGCATAAATGCTACTATCTATAACATGTGTGTTTAATGCAGACGGAGCTGCGGCCGTGGAGAACCTGCGGGCAGAACTTGCCCGAGCCAAGGAACAAGCCAGAAAAAGTGATGCGGCTGCCCTAAAGGCAATCAAGGAGCTGAAAGCCGAACAGGCTGCTCACTGCCAAAGCAAGGGGGAATTGGCCAAGATGGCTGTGGAATTGAAGAACGCCGCTGACCGTTGCAAGCTTCTTGAAGAGGAAGATCAAACAAAGAGGATAGACCTGGAGAAGGCCACGATGGAGGCCAAGGATGCCCGCTCTGCGATGAGAGCGAAGAAGGAGGAGCTACGTCAAGCCGGAGATATCGCGGCTGGGAAGCCCTTTATGCTGCGGATGAAGTTCGGAGATCCTAAATATGCTCCTTTGGACCGGTGGTGGAGCTCTGTGGACGCATATATGGATTTAGCGGCAAGCGCTGTTGATGCGGCCGAACACTTCCGAGATCAAAAAGATCGCAAAGTGGAAAAGCTGTTCTGGTCACAATTTAACCAACCAGAGCGTCCGCTTCCATTGACGGATCGGCTCGCCGAATGGGCCGAGCTGAATAGATTGTCTGCACTTGTAATGAAGTATGTCGTGGATCATCTGTGGCCGGAAAGGCCAAAGCCGAATAGTTATTTTAGTTTGGTGCAGCAGTTCCTTGGTGCGGTGCCGCATATCAACGCGATGAAGAGGTCAGTGTGCATGGAGGGTGCGCGGATGGCCCTTGCCTGTGTCAAGACATACTGGGCAGAAATGGAGGCCACCGCCATTGCGGACCACGACTCGGACAGAAGCCGAGTACCTGCCGAGCACTACTTTCAAGAAGTTCTGGAGGGCACTCGTTCGATAGAGGCGCAGTGCTCGAAGAATATTATGTTCTAATGACATGTATTCCCATTGAAAACAATGTTTTGCTAAAATGTAAAGGCTATTTTATACTTGTGCCTTCAAGAATTATGATACCTCCTGTGCGGCCGTTTATGTATATATGTATATAACCTGAAAGATGTCAGTCGTCGGCTTCAGCCCCCACGCATATAATGCGGGGGTGTTCGCAGAAGACGCACATTCACACTTGATCCAACGTCTTGGTCCATTAAGGAGGTGATAGCGCAGGGAACTAGGCAATTGGACTATAATGCCTTATCACTTTCACTTAGCCATAGGAGTTTGACAGTGGGGCTACTATATAGCCCCTGGTGGCTCCGCGCTTACCCGAATTCAGGGCGCGTGTGTGCCTGGCCGAGACACGGCCCTTCGTTTAGGTGGAGGAATCCCGAAGATTCCGCTAGGTCATCGAGTGGTTGACCAGTCTCACGCTATGTCATGACAGTCAGTTTTCGGCTTTCTCTACTGATGTGCTCGCCTGGCTGAACCGGGGCACAATCACAGTAGTTCTCCTAGTGCCGCCTTAGCCGATAGAGCGGAACATAAGGCAGCAAAACACAGGAGCCGGGTAAACCCAACATTTGACCAAAGACATGACTCGGAGCTGATGCATATAAGGCCAAACTCACGATGCCGAACACTCCCTAAGGTATTCATTCTTTGTGATTTTAAACGGGCTGAAGCTCCCTTTGTAATAAGCCCCTGGTGCCCAGGTACGTGCATTATTTTGACGTGGCCACATGCCAAGATGCCAGCCTCCTTCTCAGTTGCACTGAGAATCCGGGGGATGTGTATCAACAAGAGACAGTGAAAAAGGTTTATGCAGGGTCTTAATCTAAAAAGAATCCTTGGAACGTGTCCCTGCTGCACGTCTGCGCCTGTGTCTCCGTTGTGCCGTATCCTGGACGGGTGTAGCACGATGTTCATCTGGAAAAGAGAGGAACTTAGTTGAAAAAGTAGTCGTGCAAAATGTATGTTATACTAAATAAACAAAGTATAATTCAATGTGGGAAAATTGAGTCTTATTGCTGCTTGTTTACATGCGCGGAGCCCCCTGTATAGGGGTGTATAACCATCAAACCTTTAATAATTGTATAGTTATGCCGGACTCGTCCAGCCGTGTCCCTGGTCTTAACGACCTATTAGGTGCTCTGGTTGGTGAGGCATTTTGTGTGTGGTTGTCGAGGCAGCCGTGCAGTCTTCCGCGCGCAAGGAGCGCTCAATGTTTCCCTTTACTGAAATGATGCCTTGTGGACCGGGCATCTTAAGCATGAGAGACGCATAGTGCGGTATTGCGTTAAAGCGAGCGAAAGTGTCACGTCCCAGTAGTGCTTGATAGCCACTTTTAAAAGGAGCGATGTAGAAGGTTAGCTTTTCGCTACGGAAGTTATCGGGAGAGCCGAATATGACTTCTAGTAGGAGGGAGCCCGAACAACGAGCCCCTCGGCCTGGTGTTACTCCTTTAAAGGAAATATTGCTATGGCTGATTTTTGTTGGGTCTACCCCCATTTTGCGGACCATGTCCTGATATATCAGATTCACACTACTGCCGCCATCCATCAGGACTCGTGTGAAGTAGTATCCGTCATTTATCGGGTCTAACACCAGGGCAGCCCATCCTGCGTGCCGGATACTTGCGGAGTAATCCCGATTGTCGAAGGTGATCGGTTTGGATGAACAGTGGTGGGACTCCATTGTGATAGGCTCTAGGGCACATATCTCTATGGGTGCCACCTTGCTTCTCCCCTTTGTCACGTGTAGCACGTTTACTATTTTTACTTCTGCTGGGAATTTGTTCTGTCCCCCAGTGCTTTGCTTGCGGGGTTCGTCATCGTCTTCACTTGGTGTATCCAGCCCCTTGTGTTCGGCGTTCAGTTTGCCGGATTGTTTGAATACCCAACATTCTCTATGGGTGTGATTTGCAGGTTTATCAGGGGTGTCGTGGGATTTGACATATCTTATCCAGAATTTTGTTAAGACTGGTCAGTTCATCTCTGTTGTGTTTGAGAGGCAGCTTTTGCTGACCCCGTCGAGAGCTTTTGAATCCGGCGTTAACTGCCGTGCTCTTCGGGCTGTTTTCCTTATTCCAGCGCTGGCCTTTGCTGCATCGTGGCTTCCCGTTTCCATCCCTGACTTCGGATGTACTTGGGTCGCTGGTGCTGCATCTTGCCAACCAGCTGTCCTCGCTCGCGCAAAAGTGGGTCATGAGGCTTGTTAATGCAGCCATTGTTCTAGGCTTTTCTTGGCCGAGGTGTCTGGCGAGCCATTCGTCTCGAACGCTATGTTTGAAAGCTGCTAGGGCTTCGGTGTTCGGACAGTCTACTATTTGGTTCTTTTTAGTAAGGAATCTATTCCAGAGCTTCCGGGCTGACTCTCCGGGTTGTTGAGTTATATGACTTAAGTCGTCTGCATCCGGTGGTCGGACATAAGTCCCTTGAAAATTTGCCCGAAAAGCGTCCTCAAGATCTTCCCAACTTCCAATGGTGTTTTCGGGAAGGCTTTTAAGCCAATACTGGGCTGGCCCTTTGAGGTTGAGGGGTAAGTATTTGATGGCGTGGAGGTCGTCTCCTCTAGCCATGTGGATATGGAGGATATAATCCTCAATCCAAACCCCTGGGTCTGTCGTTCCATCATATGCCTCTATGTTTACGGGTTTGAACCCTGCTGGAAATTCATGGTCCAGCACCTCATCAGTGAAACATAGGGGCTGTGCAGCACCCCTGTATTTGGGTGTGTCGTGGTGTTTGGTTATTTGTTCTGTTGCATTGCTCGCTAGAGCGTGCTTTCTTGGCCCGTAGATACATCAGGTTGGGCCATCTTTTTGATGCGAGTCCTCATGTGGATCGCATGCTGGCTTGTGTGCGGCGTCACTTGCCGCTCTATGTTGGCCATGAGGTCGTCTATCCGACCGGATGGCTGCTTTGTTTTTTGATTGCGGGGGCTCTAAGGCCTCCTCATCAAATTCGGGCAATAGCTTTCGCTTCGGGTAGCTCTTTGTGTGGCGACTGCCGCCATATTTGTCTGTGGTGTTGAGTACTCTGCTCCATCTAATTCTGAGTGCATCTTCCGCAGTCTTGAGCTTCCGCTTCTGCTTTTTCAGGCTACGCACAGTGGCGACGAGCCTTTTATGGATGTTCTTCTACTCCAGGAACTTGTCCGGCGTGAGGTCATCCGGATTGTTATCTTCGCCGGGGACGGGTTGTTCGGTTTGATTATCCAGGTTGCCTTGTTCGGATGGTTGCTCGATTCCATGTTCGTCGTCCGCCGGCTCGCCCTGCTCTATGGCTGGGTCTGTATGACCGTTGTTTCTGTCGAGGCGGGGTTCGGAGCGGCGCTTGCGCCGCCGCTTTGACTGCTTATCGAGGGAGCGATCCTTCGCTGCGTCCTCCCGTTCCTCGTTGTCGTTTCCTTTGGGTGTATCCACCATATATACATCATGCGATGAGGTCGCTGTCCAGTGCCCTGTATGCGCTGGTTCCTGTTCGTCTCCTACATCGTCGTCCATACCGTGGATCTCTTCGGATTCGATGTCGAGCATGTCGGTCAAATCATCGATAGTGGCTATGAAGTGGGTGGTGGGTGGGCGTCGAATTTCTTTGCCGTCCGCATCCCAATCCTGCAGGTCATAATCCGGCCAGGACTCTCTTGATAAAGAGAGAGACCTTAGTGAATTCAGTATGTCGCCGAAGGGCGAATGCTGAAAGATATCCGCGGCGGTGAACTCCATGATCGGCGCCCAATCGGATTCGATTGGCAGGGGCGCGGACGGTTCAGAATCCGGAGAAGAGTCCAGCAGTGTGGAGTCACGGGCCTTGTGAAGAGTAAGGTTGGTGTTCAGCTCGATCGCCGTTGAGGCTGTAGCCTCCGCGGAGGGGTCTAACCACCCGCCTTCGGATGGCGCAGTTGGCTCCGAATTAAAGGTCGGAGCGGATGCAGGTGCGGTCTCTAGGACACTGTTCGGCGGCAGAGCTAGATCATGCCCATCGTGACAGTGCGACGCACTCGGCCGGGGCTCGAATCCGTCGAAGATTATGTCTCCGCGGATGTCGGCCGTGTAGTTCAAACTTCCAAACCTGACCTGACGGCCAGGGGCGTAGCTTTCAATCTGCTCGCCAGTGCAAAGTCGCCGAATAAAAAATCTGTCCGGGGAGAAAAGTCTCACTCTGGACTGCATCGCCAACAATGATCGAAGGAGCATCAAGCCTGATGATGACGACACAGAGGAACTCTCAATGAAAGAACCAATGTCGGTGTCAAAACCGGCGGATCTCGGGTAGGGGGTCTCGAACTGTGCGTCTAGGCAGATGGTAACAGGAGACAAGGGACACGATGTTTTTACCCAGGTTCGGGCCCTCTCGATGGAGGTAAAACCCTACTCTTGCTTGATTAATATTGATGATATGGGTAGTACAAGAGTAGATCTACGATGAGATCAGAGAGGCTAAACCCTAGAAGCTAGCCTATGGTATGATTGTTGTTATTGTCCTACGGACTAAACCCTCCGGTTTATATAGACACCGGAGGGGGCTAGGGTTACACAGAGTCAGTTACAAGGAAGGAGATCTACATATCCATATTGCCAAGCTTGCCTTCCATGCCAAGGAGAGTCCCATCCGGACACGGGACGAAGTCTTCAATCTTGTATCTTCATAGTCCAACGGTCCGGCCAAAGGTTATAGTCTGGCTGTCCGGATACCCCCTAATCCAGGACTCCCTCACCTGAGATTTACTTGACAACCATTGTTAGACCCCCTACATGTACATTGTCATCAACATCAAAACATAATATAAGGGCATGATTGCTCTTTCAATCTCCCCCTTTTTGTTTGTTGATGACAATCACACATGTAGTATCATAGATGCAATAAATAATCTTAGCATTTGACAAACATGAGAGCAAAAAGGTATAAAACATGTAGATGTTTCTATTTGCTTTTAGCTCCCCCTCATTGTGAGCATGAGATGAATATGTTAGGGTACTCAATATAATACTTCGTATGGTAGCATATGTAGCTCCAAGAGATATACATGTGAGAGATATGCACATATGAAACGGTAATAACTCATAGACTAAAAACATTTCATAACCACAAGATAATTCATAGCCACAAGATAATAACATAGTTTCACATGATCAAGATCAATTACCAGAGGTAGCACATTAACACAAATAGCCAACACATAACATAGTTTCACATGATCAAGGTAGCACATTAAAACAAATAGCATGACCATACTAAGATACTACTTCTCCCCCTTTGACATCAACAAGGAAAAAGGGGCGAAGAACCAAACAGGCTGGGTCACTCCTGGCGGATGTCATCATCATCAGCAAAGAACTCGGGGTAGTCAGCGTGAGACGGGAATCTGAAGGTGGAAGTGGATGGAGCCACGGGAATAGGGTCATCCTCACTCATCAGGCTCCCACGGTCACGGAGACGCTGCTTGAGCTGATTCTTGGAGATGATGAGGCGCTTCTGAACATCATGATTATGCTAACAGCTGAAGGTGAATGCCCTCATGAGAGCAGACTGAGCCTTGCCGAAGAACGAGGCAAGGCATCCACGAGGGGCAGACGAAGAAGATGGAATAGATGAACCAGTGGGCTGAGTAAGAGCAGTTGTCTTCCCACCAGCAGACCTCCTAGGCTAAGTAGGAGCAGAAGCCACTACGCGCATATGAGGAGGAGGCTTCCAAATGGAGTGCACAACTGTCTTAACCACCTCAAAGGGAGAAGTGTGATCAATTAGAGCCTAAATAAATGGAGCATGAGGGAACTGGCGAGTCTGAATGAAACTGCAAAGACGAATCTCATGCCAAATGAAATTGGTTGTGTCCATAGGCTCAGTGGGTTTGTCATGCATACGAACCATCAAGTCAATGCAATAGTTGCGAGCCCTCGAGCGATCTCCCTTTTTAGGGTGGAGAGTGCGAAGCACACACTGATAGAGGATGTAGAAGGGAGCACGGAAGATGGAGACCTCATTGACTGGATATTCTTTTTCTTCGTCAGTGAGCTGAGAGGTAGGTTTGACAAGTAGCATGCAAGCATCAATCCCTTTGGGCTTGTACTCTGGATCCATACTGTGGATGTAGTGGCCAACACCGGAGAGACCCAAAATCTGAACAAACCTGCCATAGGTAATGCTCAGTGTAGTGTCATCGGTCATCCAAGTGAGAGTGTTGTCCGGACCAAAGAAACAGGTGGCATAGAACTGTAGAATGGTAGCTTCACTCCAATCACACTTGAAAGTCATTGCGGAAGCAAGAGTCATATCCTCAAGGATCTTGACCGGATTGTTAGGGAACATGGAAGGGTTATCACGCAGAAAGTTGAGATCCACATATGAGTGAGAAGCAAGGCCACACCCTTGGGCGAAACTGGAATAGAGGTCCTGCTGCATACGAGTTCGGAACCGAGGATCTTCGGCATCAGCCACCATCTCGTATTGATTGACATCCCGACGGAACTGAAGATATTGCCCCGCCCCCACAGTTGTGAAGTCATGAGTGGGGCGACCTTGACTGTCAGGAAGCTCCATGGAGATGCGACGACCATGGACAATTGGCATTGCAAAACCACGAACTTGATGCAGCGGTGCCCTCCTAGTACCAGGCTTGGACTGTCCAACAGACTGTCTTGGTGCACTGTCATACCCTTCCTCACCAACATAGTCCACATCATCTGGATCAGAGGCCGACGGACTTGTGGATGGTGCCCGCTTCTTCTTCTTGGTGGTGGTCTTCTTCTTCTTAGGCCGAGCATGCTCATCGGAGTCGGTTGAGCCTTGCCGATGATCAACTGGAATGGATAATGAATAGGTTCTGATGAGAAGAAGCCAACAAGTAGGAACACAGATAAAACAATTTAAACAATGGGATGAACATTTTTGATCATGACCATAGAACAAGTCCAGTGATAGATCAAAAATTGCAACATATCCATGATTTAAAATGATTAACCGAGTACATAGGAATATTTCGAGGCTTAGCAAGAGACACCACAATACTAGCAAGATATAGATGACAAGATTTGCATGAGAGGATGAAACCCTAAGATTTTTCGGTCACCATTCAAGTAGACTGGAGTAGAGATAGCATCCACACCCCGGGAAGAAGGCGCAGGGCGATTGGGACCGCAGTTCTTGGTTCGTGCCATAAGAAACTCCGGCGGTGAATCCCACGATACACTGGTCCCTCCCGAGAGATTCACACAACAACCCAAGAAATGGATTGGATAGAATCGTAGATTGGGAGGAGAAGAGTCCGTGAGCAGGAGATTGGGGCCGGAGGTCGGTGGAGATGGCCGGGACAGCACCGGAGTGATGGCTCGCCGGCGGTGGCTGTGAAGGGAGATGAGGGGAGGAACGAAAGAAGTGAGGAACTGCCCCCACATCCCCCACTCCTCCCCAGGTTTATGCGACTGCGGGCGATGGGCCGGACATCCGAGGCTAGGCCCGGATATCCGGCGAGTGGAAACCAGAGCACAGAAGAAGTAGCGCCAATGGGCCAGACATCCGGGAGTAACCCCGGATATCCAGCGTGAGGAAATCAGCAGCATGGGTACAGGGACCGGATGTCCTGGCTAAGGCCCGGATGTCCGGCCACTGTAAGTGGTTGATGATCGTTTTGAGTGGCAAAGAAATTTTTCCCAGGGCCCGGATGTCCGGCTGAAGCCCGGATGTCCGGCCACTGGATAGAAGACTGGGGCAAGGGAAAGATGTGAAGGAGGGGGCCGACAAGTGTAATTTGATATTGACTCCGCCAAGCAGTTTACATAAGACTAATAAGAGAGAGAACCTGAGACATCTAAGGCCATACTAAGATGCATTAACAAACCACACATTATTTAAGAAAGAAAGGTCCATACAAGCATTGTACAAGCGGTGACTGAGGTCACCATGTTTAAGCATATGGAACATAGTACCGCAAAGATGTAAACTTTGAGCACATGGTCACGACTCCATCATGTTAAAGTACCCTAGTTCGAAAACTATGATAACTTTGAGAGTGTTTGTTCTATTTATGCATTATGTAAGGTGAGAGTACTCATGAATTGAGTGTCTCCTCCTAAATATATGCCTACATCAAGACAAGACATTAAGTTTAAGTATGAATGGGTACTAGATTTCACATAATGTTGTCAAGGTCCAAGATACCAAGTTCACGTCTAAGTTGACAAAACCTTGCTTCATCCAATGGCTTGGTGAAAATATCTGCAAGTTGCATATCTGTGCCAACATGAGCAATGTCAATATCACCCTTCTCCACAAGATCTCGCAAGAAGTGGTACCTAATGTCAATGTGCTTGGTGCGGGTATGATCTTTGGGGTTCTCAGCAATATTAATGGCACTTCCATTATCACATAGAAGGGGCACATGTCTATAGGTGATACCGTAATCCTTAAAGTTTGCCTCATCCATAATAACTAAGTTGCACAACTGGCGGTTGCAATATATTCAGCTTCGGCTGTGGAGAGGGCAACACAATTTTGCTTCTTCAAGGACCAACTCACCAAGGAACGTCCAAGAAATTGACATGCACCGGAGGTGGACTTACGATCCACTTTGTCTCCAGCCCAATCCGCATCCGTGTACCCAATGAGATCAAACTTAGCATCCTTGGGGTACCATAGACCCAACTTTGGCGTGTGAACCAGGTATCTAAGAATATGCTTAACCGCCTTATGATGGCTTTCCCTAGGGGAAGCTTGAAATCTAGCACACATGCATACACTAAACATGATGTCTGGTCTAGATGCACAAAGATAAAGCAATTAACCAATCTTAGAGCGGTATTTAGATGGGTCAAAGGGGATAGCGTTTGAGTCTTCAGTGAGTACAATTTTGGTTGGCATGGGTGTCTTACATGGGCTAGCATCTGTCATGCCAAATTTTTCTAGGATATCCTTGAGGTATTTTGCTTGAGACAAGAAAACTCCTTCTTGAAATTGTTGAATTTGAAATCTGAGGAAGAACTTCAAATCCGCATTGAGTGACATTTCAAAATTCTTTGTCATTGATGCCGCAAACTTCTTGCATAAATGAATGTTAGGAGAACCAAAAATGATATCATCTACATAGATTTGGTATAAGATCAAATCACCTTTGTCCCTCTTAGTAAAAAGAGTGGGATCGATCACCCCTCTCACAAAGCCATCATCGAGTAAAAACTTCTTAAGATGATCATACCAAGCACGAGGTGCTTGTTTGAGGCCATACAAAGCCTTATGAAGTTTATACACATAGTCTTTGTGATCAGGGTCAACGAACCCAGGTGGTTGTGATACATATAATTCTTCTTGTAGAGGGCCATTAAGGAAAGCACTCTTCACATCCATTTGATGTAATGTAAAGCCATTGAAAGCAGCATAAGCAAGTAAGATGCGAATGGATTCAAGACGGGCAACGGGGGCAAAGGTCTCACCAAAGTCCAAACCTTCAACTTGTGAGTACCCTTGTGCCACTAACCTTGCCTTGTTGCGGATGATTACACCATTCTATTCTTTCTTGTTCTTGAAAATCCACTTTGTACCAATGACGTTGTGTTCCATAGTTGGCCTCTTGACTAATGACCACACTTGATTACACTCAAAACTATTCAACTCTTCTTGCATAGCAATGAGCCAATCGTTGTCTATCAACGCATCTTGTACCTTGAGAGGCTCAACACTAGACACAAAAGAGAAGTGATCACAAAAGTTTGTCAATTGTTTACGAGTGACTCTACCTTCCGATATGCCGGCGAGGATCTTATCAACATCAACACGACCGGCCACTCGAGGCATGATGGAGGTTAAGGTTTCATGAGGTTCAACTTCATGTCCATCATCCACGTCTTCTACATATGGATCATTAATGTGTGGTGGAAAATCTTCTTCTTCTTCTTGCATTTGTAGAGGTTCATTGTCAATGATTGCACTTTCTTGTTTTTGCCCTTGAGGATGATCTTGTTCTTGATGATTATCATGAAGAGGAACTTGATCGTCATCTTGTACTTGGACTATGGGCATTGATTGAGTAATAGGGGCTTGTGGTGGTATGGGTGTTGAAGTAGTTTGATGGTGTGTGAGGCCTTCATCTTCTTCTTCACCATCATGAGGTTCTTGTTCCATTGGAAGAAGTGCACCAACACCCATTGTCAAGATATCTTGAGAAGAATCTTCTTCACCTACATCACTTAGATCAACTTGTTCCCCATGGGAGCCATTAAATTCATCAAACACCATGTCACAAGTTTCTACAACACATCCATTGGATTTGTTGTATACTCTATAGGCGTGAGAGTTTGATCCATAGCCAACAAATATGCCCTCGATGGTTAGATTTAAATTTTCCTAACCGCTCTCTTTTGTTGAGGATGAAGCATTTACACTCAAATACACGAAAGTACTTGACATTTGGCTTGTTCCCGGTTAGGAGCTCATATGGAGTCTTTTCCAATATCTTGCGGAGGAAGAGCCGGTTTGATGCAGGACATGCAGTGTTGACGACCTCGGCCCAAAAACTATGTGGCAACTTGTATTCATCCAACATGGACCTTGCCATCTCCACAAGAGTGCGGTTCTTCCTTTCTGCAACACCATTTTATTGGGGAGTGTATGGAGCTGAATATTGATGCTCAATCCCTTCATCACTAAGGAACTCTTCCAAGGTGTAGTTCTTGAACTCGGATCCATTATCACTTCTTATTGCCAGAATTTCTTTGTCAAACTTGCATTGTGCTTGCTTGGCAAAGTAAATGAAGGTGATCGTCGTCTCGTCCTTGGATTTGAGGAAGAAGACCCATGTATACCTTGAGTAATCATCCACAATGACAAGTCCATATTTTTTTCCACTAAGACTATCCCACGAGGGAGGCCCAAAGAGATCCACATGAAGGAGCTCCAAAGGCCTTGAGGTAGACACAATATTCTTGGGTGGGTGCTTTGATTGATGTTGCTTCCCGGCTATGCATGCACTACACACATGATCTTTCTCAAAAGAGACATTTGTTAGTCCAAGGATGTGATTACCCTTTAAGAGATCTTGAAGATTTCTCATGCTGACATGGGCTAGCCGGCAATGCCATAGCCACCCCTTGTCGTCCTTGGCCATTAGACAAGTTGCATGGAATGTGCTCTCTTCCGAGAAATCAATCGTGTAAAGGTTGCCATCCAACTCTCCAACAAAGGCCACTTCGAGAGTATCTCTCTTAAAGACTTTCACATCTGTTAGTCCAAAGAGTGTATCATAACCAACAGAAGCCAATTGGCAAATAGAAAGCAAATGCTATTTGAGGGATTGGACAAGAATCACATTTGCAAGAGACATGTCATTTGTGATGGCCACTTTGCCCAATCCGAGTACCTATCCTTTTGAACCTCCACCAAACATAATGCTCATAAATGGTTGAATAGCTTCCATGAAATCGTAGAGCAACTTACTATCCCCGGTCATATGATTCGTACATCCACTGTCAATCACCCATTTTACTCCACCGGAGAAAGCGACCTACACACAATTATGGCTTGGTTAGAGGCACCCATTTTACAATGGGACCTCTCAGGTTAGTCACGAGGATCTTAGGGACCCAAATAGCATAAAACCGAAATGCATTTTGAGGACCAACAAATTTAGCAAAAACTTCTCCATCCTTAGTCTTATGAAGTACATAGGATGGAGGCATAAACACTTTTGGCTTGTTGAGAGTAGGCATGCCCCTTGTGGCCTTCCCACTAACAACCTTACCTTTCTCCTTATGCCCTTCTCGTACAAAAGTTTCTTTTAAAGGAGTGGTGCACTTTTGAGAGGACGTCTTCTTCTTGCTTGTGCTTGGGTCAAACCCGAGTCCCTCTTTGGCAAACACCTCATTGTGTTGGCTCAACACCTCATTAAGGTTCTTTTGCCCTTGAGCACATGTCATGAGCCCTTTCTCAATTTGAGCTTTGAGAAAGCGATTCTCCTCAAGAATAGACGCTAGATCACTACTAGAGTTAGTAGTACAAGCATCAACATTGATAATAGGAGAAGAGTAAGCCTTGGCTGGAGTTTCAAGATAAGTAAGCTTGAGTGTCTCAAAACTCTTTGTAAGGAGGGTGAGCTCTTCTTCCTTGGTCTTGAGGGACACGGATAGGAGCTCACAATCCTTAGAGAAAGAAGCATTAGACTTTACAAGTTTACTTTTATCATTCATCAACTCTTCGCAAGAGTCAATAGCCTTTTTCAAGGAGGCAAGATCCCTAGTATGAACATCAATGTTTGCACCAATTTTTAAGCATAGTTCATCATTGCGTGCTTCCTCATATTGGACTTTCCGCTCAAGGATTTCATATTTTTCCTTTTCCTCGGTGACGAGGGTTTAATGGTGTGCTTACTCACCATCTCCATAAGTATACGAAACATAGTGAGCTTCTTTCCTTTAAGAGAGCACATGAACTTATTTAATTTAGCAAGCATAGGATCATTTATATCATCATCCTCATAACTATCCTCCGCATCAAGATACTCATCACTAGGAGTAGGAGGAGTGAAAAGAGGAGGGTTTGATCGTGGGGTTACCTTGACCTTGTCAGGAGAGTGTTGGTCCTCTCCATCTTCTACCATGGCCTTCTCCATGAGAAACTTGTGAGCGTTGCCCTTGTAATCTTTCATGTAGTTGTAGGTGACAACTTCACCACTCTTGTTGACTAGCCTCGATGTGTTTTGAGAATCTTGAGCAACTCCGGCAACACCACTAACATCATCCGGATCGGATTCTTCTTGAGCAACCATTGCTTTCCCATCTCTCTTCTTGAGCTTGGAGTTCAATGGATTTGGCAACTTCTTCTTGGTAAAGGTCTTGGGAAACCTTGGTTTATCTTCTCTCTTCTCATAAGGGCACTCGTTGGAGAAGTGGTTGGTTTCTTCACAGTTGTAGCATTTTCTTACTTTCTTCTTTTGAAACCTTCCCTTGAATTTTCCAGCACTAAACTTCTTGACAAAGAGCCATGTCTTCATATGAAGGGCCCTCATTGGATTCAACCTCATCACCATCTTCTTCTTCATCATCATCTTCTTCTTCTTCTTCACTTTGCTCATCTTCACATACATGCTTGGCCTTCAATGCAAGATTGATCTTCGACATGGAGTACCTTGCATGGCAAGATGTTTTGTAGCATTTGCCTTTGACTCTTCAAATAGTTGGAAAGTGGATATGATGTCATCTGTAGTCATTTCCTTGAAGGCATGGTGTTGTCTTATGTCCCATACCATCGGATGGTGATATGGAACAAGAGCATGGAGGAACTTGTCCACAAGGAATCGCTTAGTCATGTTAAATCCATCTTGTGTCTTGTCACACTCACACGACTCAATATCAGCGGTGAGAGTCATGAGACGCTCAAGGAGTTGATTTGGAGTTTCACCTTTCTCCATACAAAAGTTTTGCAATTGCCCCTTGGCAATTTCATATTGAGCACTGCGGAGGGTGGAGGTACCGGTCTTGGATCTTATAATACTTTCCCATAATTCCTTGGCACTTGTGATGTGTAAGAAAGGTCTCCTTTTCTTCTCAACGATACCTCTCCTTATACACATGATTGCAGTGTCATTGAGATTCTTGTCATAAATTTCTCTTGGTGTAGGATTCTTTGGATCAACCACATGGTAACCATACTCCAAGATCTCTAGCATCTCATCGTTTCCATATCGAAGATGATCCTGCATAGCAACTCTCCACAAAGCAAAATCGGAAGTGGCATCAAGTAAAGGAGGTTTGCCTTGAGGGTTATATTTTGGTTTCTCAACTTGGGGTCTTGCATAAAGCCAAGGAACACTAGAGTGTTCATTGCTAGGAGGTTGTTGACCAAGTGACGGAGTAGGCACAGTTGGCCTCGAAGCCGCACCACCCGAAAGTGGTGCAAGAACCATGGACAATGTGGCTATCCTCATTTGGACCAAGGCCTCGACAGAAGCATCATGCTCCTCCTTTTTCTTAGCAAGGGCTCGTTCTAGATCCTCAGAAGTAAAGGTCTTGACTTCAGAAGAAGCCTAACCTTTATCCTTCGGATCTACAACAAGGGGAGTCCCATTGGGGTTCATCTCGCTCTAGGGCGGTTAAGCCACAAGAATAGAGCACGAGGCTCTGATACCAATTGAAAGGATCAAGATGGACCTAGAGGGGGGTGAATAGGTACAACTACAAATTTTAATTGTTACTTAGCAATTTTAGGCAATAATGCGGAATGTGTAAGTGAGCCTAACAATTGCAAGTGAAATACTAAGTACTAAGCAGGTAGCACAAGTAGTAACTAGGCAAATACGAAGTGATGAAGTAAGTGCTAAGAGACAAGTAACCACAAGTAGAGAGTTAGGGTTAGAGATAACCGCAACTCCGGGAGATGAGGATGTATGCCGATGTTCACTTCCTTGGAGGGAAGCTGCGTCACTATTCGAGAGGTGGATGTTACCACGAAGGCACACCAACGCCACGAAGGCTCACCCTATTCTCCCTTTGAGACAACACCATGAAGGCGTTTCTCAACCACTAGTGGTAGACCTTGGGGTGGTCTCCAAACCCTCACAAACTTTTCTGGGGGTAATCACAAAGATCGATTCCTCTCCGAAAGACTCCTACCGCCTAAGAGTCTCCAACCTCCAAGAGTAACAACATCGATGGGGAAAATCTCAAGACTTGCTCAAATCAAAAATTCCTTTGGTGCAAAGATGGAGAAGGGGTGGATCTATCACTTGATTGGACAACTTCTCTCAAATGCTCTCAAATCCCTTGGGGATCTAAGATTTGGTGTGGAGGTGTAAGAGAGAGAGAGTGAGATGTGTTCTAGAGTTTGTTCAGGAGTGAATGGTCAACCCTCTCCCGTGGGGAAGAAGGGCTATATATAGTGTGAGCTTGAATATGGCCGTTGCAGTGTAAGTGTGTGTGCAGGCCGGACATCCGGGCTAGGGGCCGGACATCCGGCATGGTAAGCTGCAAGAACAGAACAAAAAACAGAACAAGAGAACAGATGGGCCGGACATCCGGGGCCCAAGCCCGGACATCCGGCATAACAGGAAGGCCTGAATATCCGGCAGGTGGTAGGACACCCGGCGCGCAGCCTAGCATAAAAATGTCCTCTGGACAGCTATGCCCGGATATCTGGCAAGGAGGCCGGACATCCGGCGAGTTTTACAGAAACACAGCAGCTCCTGGATAGCACAGCCCGGACATCTGGCCGAGAAGCCCAGACATCCGGCAACCCAAAAACAGAACCATGAAGATTTTATCATGAGCAAATATGGCAAGGATGTTTTGTGGCAAGAGCAAGCTTTTAACTAACCCAATCGATCCCCTCTTAATAGTGCGGGATGCTATACTCAAGAAAACAAAATATGTAATCAACTTTTATGCTTCATCCTTGAGTAAAATCACTCTGTATGCTCTTGATCCACACACATCGATGAGCTGGGGGCTAACACCTGGGATTTACTTGACAACCATTGTTAGACCCCCTACATGTACATTGTCATCAACATCAAAACATAATATAAGGGCATGATTGCTCTTTCACCTGTGCGACAGAATCTTCCTAGATGATGATAGGTGCTTCAGCATCAAGCTGGACGAGAACTTCGAAGTGGATACAGTAAGTCACAACGACAAGTCTTTTATCGTAATTAAGCATGACATCTACTTCATTTGCTTGAACTCATAATTTATTTTTTACTATTCTACTAGCGTATCCCCTGCCATGCAAGAGTTTTTGTCTTGGATATGATAGGTTTCAGTCGTACTATGGAGGTAAAAAAGTTTACTTGAAGACGAGCATGGTTGTATTTTCCACGCAAAATTATACAATGTAGACGACTACACCTATTTTGGATGAAAAACTTGGCGAGCACTATGCAAGACTTATGCATTTGAGGCTGATATGGTTATCACCTTTGATATTCATCCGGAAGATGATATTGAAGGTAATATCGACATCTGGGTCGATGTGCAGACGCCTCCAGTTATACCATTATGTGAGTTTCTCAACCATATTTATGTCTTTGATATTGTTTATTCAAATAATAGTTGACAACTAAATTCTATTGTCAGCTTATTTCGGTTCAAGCAAACATGTGCAGCGCTTGGTAGACAGGACCTACTATTGTCCTGGGGCTGAACTAAACTGCGAGGAGCTAAGTCATTATGTTTCATGGCTTGAGGATCTTCATACTGTCAAGACAAATTTTCTTCTTGCACTTAGAAATGTTAGTACTAAAAACGTGCAACCAATAGTGTTCGTACTGAACTACGGTCACATCTATTTTGGAAAGATGGTAAGATTTTTACTATTTGTCCTCAATGCATCTTTTGCATACATTATTTTTAAGCTAAACTTCATTGCTAAGTATGTTACTATACGATGTTCTTCAACAAGGACTCCCGATGAATGTTGTGCCTCATGGGATCGAGACTAAAGGTACCATGAGTATTGTTAGCTTACGACCAAGATATCCTACAATGCACTTTAGTGCATTCAGGATTTCTAATAGCGAGGAATGCTTAATAGCGAACGACTGGACCAAATTTATGATGGAGGAGTGCAGAGAAGTACTAGGGGGCAGTAATCAGAAGCGCATCCCACGATTAGGAGACAAGTTCATCTGCATGATCCAACTTGATGAAGGAGGAGAGCTACACATGTTTTATGTTATTCTACCTGAGAGAGAGAGCAACAGGAGTGATTAGCTAGCTAGAAATGAGTTTGAAGATGATGATGTGATACACTATGACTATGATGATTAAATAGCTAGTGTTGGTGGTAATGACTATGATGATTATTATTAGCTAGTGTTGGTGGTGATTAGCTAGCTAGAATGATTTTGAAGATGATGATGTGCTACACTATGACTATGGTGATTAAATAAATAATGTTGGTGGTAATGACAATGCTAATGATTAAATAGCTTGTGCTGTCGGATTAGATTCAAGTGGAGGCAACATGTGGTGCACGTCGAAAGTACTACTAGTCCAAACTAGATCAAGTTTGGATTAGTAGTATACTTTTGACATGCACCACATATTGCCTCCACTTGAACCTAATCCACCTTCATTTGACACACTATTTTGGACACAAAGATATAAACCTCATAATTGGTATTGTACCAAAATTTATATAACGGCGTATAAATACACTAAAAAAATGAAAAAAAAATAATACTAGTAGCGATGGATAGTAAACAAGCTGCTACTAGCTAGATTAGCAGCAGCGCGGGAGAGAACAAGCGTTGTCGCTATGTGTCTTAGTAGTAGCGCGTGCCGCACGCGCTACTGCTATGTAATAGCTGTAGCGCCTTATTAGTAGCGCGGTAGCCCGCGCTACTAGTGGGCATTAAACCCGCGCTACTACTAGGGTTTTCCCTAGTAGTGCCTAGCTAACTACACCACCTCCATTAATGCATCTACTTTCTCTTTTTTCCTTCCCCTCCACTACTTGAAGTTGTCTCCTCCCAAATTAGCTAGCTAGGTAGATGTAGCATTTAGTAAAGTGACCTAAGTGCCCCCTAACTAGATCTAGCTTTGTCAAGAAGAGCTTTGTCCACTTTTGATCTCCCTACTACCTCATAATCTCTCCACTGTGTGCTCGATCTCAAGATAGGTGTGTGACTAAAAATTCATGCTTTTGCAAGAATGGAAATATGTGTATGTGTGTGCGATATGATAATTGGGCGATATGATGGAAATTGTGTGTGTGTGGCATGAGTTGATGCCGAATTGTGCTTGTGAGTTGCCAATGTTTTGCCTAAATGTCAATTTATTTCTGTTTCGGCGAATTCCGGGCAAACTCTAGATCTATATGTCCTATTTTTAGGGAAGGTCATGCCGAATTTTTGTATGACATTAATGCATGCACGCATTTTTATAATCAATTTGTTTATTATTACCATGCGGGCGTTCATGATGGTCAGTGGAACGATGGTGGACAGGTGGTTGCGGTCGGCGGTGCAGGACGTGAAAGAAAATAACCTGACAGAGGTTTTATGTCCGTATCGAAGATGCAAAGGAATAGTTTGGCTCGACCCCTATGACAAAGGTCATGTCGAAGCATACCTGCTCATGACTGGTTTCATGGATGGCTATACTCGGTGGATAATTGAAGATGAGGATGATGATGTTGAGGATACCGACGGGGCAGGCAATGACGACACGGGGCAAGACAAAGAGATGATCGATAATGGCGGAGGGGAAGAGGCCGGGCATGGAGGCGGAGAAGGGGCCAGACATGGTGGAGGAGAAGGGCCCGGACATGGTAGCGGAGAGAACATGGACTCCACACCGCAGAGTTCGTCGGTACTAAGTTCAATCATGCGGGAGCCTCATGTTCAAGCACTGCTTCGCAAGGAGATGAATACTGAAAGAGGTGCTTCTAGAGAGGAGGCTAAGCTGCAGCAACTCGTGGTAGACTCGAACACTCCATTGTATGATGGTTGCAATCCTGAGGTGACCCGCTTGAGTTTCACGCTCCAACTCCTAAAGACGAAGGCTAAAAACAAATGGACCGACACTAGCCTCGATGAGCATCTGAAGTACCTAAAGGATGTTATTCCCGCGGGGAATCTATGTCCTACTAGTGTGGATGAGGCCATGAAGATCGCATGCCCTCTTGATCTGCTGCATGTTAGATACCATGCATGCATCAATGATTGCATAATTTATTGGAAGGAGCACGCGGAAAAAACAAGCTGTCCGGTGTGCAATGCTTCTCGATACAACAAGGCCGGGAAGAAATGTCCCCAGAAAGTTGTATGGTACTTACCGATCACTCCCCATCTCCAGCGGTATTTTGTAGATCCCAAGGAAGCAAAGCTCATGTGCTGGCACGTGGAGAGGAAGAAGCCCGGTGATGGAGATGTTCCGAAGCTGAGACACGTCAAGGCTGGAAGCCAGTGGAGAGAGTTGAACGACTTCTATTGATATTTTGAATGTGATGCAAGGAACATCGTGCTCGGCGCCTGTACCGATGGCATGAATCTGTTTGGCAACTAGAACACCAACCATAGCACATGGCCCGTGTTTGTATGGATGTACAACCCCCCTGGTTGTGCATGAAGTTGAAGTACATTCACATGAGCATGCTGATTCAAGGGCCAAACAACCAGGAAATAATATTAATCTGTATCTGGGGCTACTTCAAGAGGAGTTAGACACGTTATGGAAAACACCGGCCAAGACATGGGACGCCGGCAAAGGCGAGTATTTCTACATGAGAGCCGCGTTGATCACAACAGTGCACGACTATGTCAGTTACGGATATGTCGCAGGCAAGGTGTGTCATGGATATTGCAGATGCATGCAGTGCATGGATGATACGACGTCTCAGCAGCTAACGTCAAGGAAAGATGGTGGGTCTGTGAAAATCGTGTACATGGGGCATCAAAGATGGCTCGATCCGGACGACCCCTAGAGAAACCATGGAGATCTATTCAATGGTCACGCTGAGCATCGAGGACCTCCACGTAAGTGGAGTGGCGCCGAAATCGATGAGCTGTTGAAAAACTGGGAACAGTGCCCCGTGCCAGGAAAGACGATGAAAAAGGCGCTGGAGCCACTGCTGAAGGTACGGAAGACGAGGTCTGTGTTCTGGGACTTGGAGTACTGGCACAAACTCGACACACCTCATTGCCTTGATCAAATGCATATTTGTAAGAATGTCCTGGAGAGCTTGCTCGCGACACTGATGAACATGCCAGATAAGACGAAGGATGGGCTGACGGCAAGAAAATACTTGCAAGATTTGAATATCAGGGATGATCTGCACATGCCGCCCTGTAAAAAGATAGACAAGATAGAGACAGAGACAAAGGTGCGGGAGAAGAAAGGCAAGAAAGTAAAGGAAGAGGATTATTGCCCCCCTTCTTGCTTCACCTTAAGTCAGGCTAAGATCGATCAATTCTTTAAGTGCCTTACCGGAGTCAAAGTTAGATCCGGTTATTGTGGCAAGATAAGCAGATATCTAGACACGGACAAGAAAAGGTTCAGCGGGATGAAGTCCCATGACTGTCATGTGATGACGACGCAGATACTACCTGTTGCCCTTAGAGGGATAATGGACAAGCATGTCTGTGACACGCTTATTGGTCTCTGCAACTTTTTCGACGTCATCTCTCGAAAGTCGATCAGTGTGAAGCAGCTCCGAAGGCTACAAGAAGAGATCGTTGTGATATTGAATGAGCTTGAGATGTACTTCCCGCCCGCGTTCTTTGATGTCATGGTGCATCTGTGTGTCCATATTGTGGACGACATAATAGATCTGGGGCCGTCATTCCTGCACAACATGATTCCGTTTGAGAGGATGAATGGGATCATCAAAGGATTCATTCGTAACATGTCTCATCCGGATGGAAGAATTATCCAGGGCTATCTGACATAAGAGTGCATCTCTTTCTGTGAGAATTTTCTATATGGTGCAGACCAGCTGCCTGGTGTTGGTGTTGGTGTGCCCATTAACAAGAACGATGGGAGGCTTTAAGGAGAAGGTCACTCCAACAGTCGCAGGGAACTGCATGTGGCATACTCAGATCGACACAACGACTTTGACAGAGCAAACTTGGTAGTGCTACAACACTTAGACGAGGTAGATCCTTTCATGGCACTGCACAAATAAATTATCTCAAAGAAGTATCGTGACCAGTGGGTATGCAGGCCGGACGCCGAAGTTACTAGAGAGCACAACTCCACTTTCCTGCATTAATTCAAAGAGCATATTATTGTTAATCGCACGGAGGAGGGCTCTAAGGATAGATTGCTCATATACACCTTAGCACATGGCCCCTCGCCCAACCATGTCACCTATCAGGTGTACGATATCAATGGATACACGTTCTACACGGAGGCCATAGATATCGACGGTGATGATCAGAACTCAGGGGTGACCACAGAATGCATGACCGGCAGTGACAATGGCGCAACTGAGAGATTTTACGGAAGGTTCGAGGTGATCTCGGAGCTTGACTACTCTTGACTACACAACACGACGATGTTCTGTGTCAGATGGGCTAGGAATGTCGAAAGAGAAAACCGGTATTTCACTACCATGACTATACCCGACGCCAAGAGCGCTACCGTGAACGCTATCGCAAAAAACGAGCCATGGTTACACGCTAAGCACGTGACACAGTGCTTCTTCATAACCGACCCACGCAATCCCAGCCGTGTTGTCGTGAGGAGAGGCAAAAGGGACATCATTGGAATGGATGGAGTCGCCAACGAGGAAGACTACGATTAGTACGACAACCCAATGAGGGAAGATGACGATGACGATGAAGTATACGTCAAAAGAAGAATCAATACTACATTACCTAAGAAAAATCACACTCCATGGAAACGGAAAAGTCACAATGAGGGCCTCAATTATTTTATCAATGAACAAGAAGGGAAAGAAGCTCACTCAAAAATGAAAACATCAACGCTGAGGAACCTAATGTTATCGGTCAAATGATGTAATATATATGTTCCTATTTTGTATACACACTTAGCCATTATGCATGGGTCCAATGATGTAATATATACGTTCCTATTCTGTATACATACTTAATCGTCAAATATGCAATATATATCACCTTCCCTTCGTTCACTGCTCTCAGAAAAAAAGAAAAGAAAAGTGAGAGAAAATAAAGGAAAAAAGAAGAAGAAAACAAACAGGAAAACTGCTATAGGTACTAGTAATAGCAGTAGCGCTTTTCGGAAAAAGAGCTACAGCTAGTCAAGGTAGCAGCAGCGGTTTCCTTGTAAAACCGTTATAGCTACATGTAATAGTAGAAGTGCGGTCTGCGTAAAACCGATATAGCTAACTTAGCTATAGCGTGTTTGGTTTCAAGGCGCTACTGCTATGTCCACTTAACGCCCAAAATCCTTCTCTCTCTGCTTCATCTCGCCCCTTTTCCCACAAAATCCCCACTCTCTCTTCCCCCATCATGCCGCCGGAGCCGTGCCCTCGCTGCGCCCCTGCGCTCGCCCCCGACCCCGGTGCTCGCCCCCGGCCCCGGCCCTGACCTCGACCCTGGCCCCGACCCCGACCCCGGCCCCAACCCCGGCTCCGGCCCCGGCGCTCGACCCCGACTCCGACCCCGGCCCCGACCCCGACCCCTCCCAACCTCGGCTGTCGCCGGGCCTGCACCCTCTGTAAGCCCCCCACCACTCCTCCTCTCTCTGCTAGCTAGGGTTCTTTGGTTAAATTATGTAGGTTTTAGTTAGGGCAGTAGGTTGATTAGGTTATCTATTTAGTTATGAATTTAGCTAGGTTTTTTAGTTTAAGTAATTGTTGTTATTTAAATTTTATAGTGCTAGTTAGTTAATTAGAATTAGTATTAAAAATAGAATTAGTTTAAGCAATTGTCCAAATCCACATCCCTTGTTAAAGCAAATTTAAATTTTACTTTCAAATATTGTTCTTGTATTTTTTTCAATTTCAATATTTTTCTTCATTTTATATGAAAATTTGAAGTGGACAAGTGATATGTGGACATGTGATGTTTTGGACATTTCATATTGGGAATTTGGATATGTCATTTGGACATGTGATGTTTTGGACATGTCATATCTGGAAAATGATGATTATGTGCAGGGTAAATGATCTGAGCGGCCTATGTTATGCTAGAATGTTGATTCATTTCTGTTCCGGTGAATTTCAGGCGCTCGATATGTCCATTTTTTTAGCAAAGGTCATGCCGAAATTTTCCGTGAATTTTGGCATGACTTGTGCTAGATAGTAGGCATATCGAGTGCCAGGAGTTGCTGGGAAACGGCATTCCGGCAAACATAGATATTTTTTATGTCATTTCTCTTTTTTGTCATAGTTTTAGAAATAAATGAGGAGACTTAATCATAGGAGAGATGTCGAACAAGGAAGAAACTGGGCCTTCTGACCAAGATGCAGGCGAGGTGGATTATGAGGGTGAACAAGAGTACCTCAACTATTTGTCTGCTAAGCATAGTCAAGGTTTGCAGGTCGGCCTCGATGATGGTACTGACGCCGACATTGACACCGACGGTGCCAGCACCGATGGCGGCATCGAGATCGGCGGGGAAGATATTGGCGGGGCAGGTACCGGCGCCGATGCCGCTACCGAAAAGAAGAAGCAGGAGAAGCAGACGAGACGAAAACCTAACAAACTAGGCATTAGACGATTGGTGATCACAAAGATGGCACCTGGCAAGTTTGAGCCATTAGAGCCGGAAGAACCTCGCAAGTGCTATGGGAACCAAGTACGATGCATCCTATGGGAATGCGTGAGCATCAACGATGATGACTTAAGGAGTAAAGAACATTTGAGGCAGTTGCTCCTGATGAAGTTCCACAAGAGATTCAAGTTCCCCGACCGGGATTGTGGCGACCCGACCCGAATGGATCAAGTCTACTGTGCTCCGGTGTCATCCCTGGATCAGTAATGCTGACACCACACAGTACATCGAAGGATTTATAGCAGAGTGGCAATCACACACTTATTACATCGTTGTCTCAAAAGAGAACTTATTAAAATAAATATGGCTTAAGGCCATCTAGTGTCGATAACAGCAGAAGACTTGGAAGATAAATGGGTCCATCAACTCCAATGGCATCACTGAGTATAGAACCACGACCTAAAAGCACCTTACTCGTCGTCTGAAAAGTCTGCAACATGAGAAGTTGCAGCCCGAAAACGGGTCAACACATGGAATATGCTGGCAATGTAACACATAGAGAGCAAAGGAATGAAACAGCTAGACTATATGCATATTTGGCTGGTGGAAAGCTCTATGGTTACAGTTTTGCGTAAAGCCAGTTTTTCCCTACTGCAAAGGAATAAATTTATTTAGCTATCATGGTAGTTGTGAAACATTGACAATGGTTGACAGCATTCTCAATCCCAATTAAGTGAACAATTAAAACCCATCAAAATTAATTTAGAGTAACATGTTGAGATTCACATGATATTCAAGTACTAGATACTCAAGTTGTCCATAACCGGGGACACGGCTAATCATGATTAGTTTGTACACTCTGCAGAGGTTTGCGCACTTTTCCCCACAAGACTCGATCGCCTCCGTTTGGTTTCTCGCACTACATGGTGTTTGAGAAGACGGATGACGGAGACACAGTCTTTCAGAAGCACTAGCACCTTACATGTGGGTAGACCGGTACACCTACTTTCCCCTACATCTTCTAGTCTACCCGTAAGAGTTCGCACGACTTAGTCAACTATGCCAGAGCCCATAATGGCTTGTGGCTGCACACGGAAGTTTCTAGCATGAAAGATCTTATGATCCCTTTGAGCCTGGGTGGCGGTCCGAAATAAAAACAGGCAAGTCCTGATAGACATCAGGTGCCTCAATCCACCAAGATGTGTGTTTAAGTTGCCACCTTAGATAAACCATTAAAATTATCAACTCACATCTATCATGGATATCACTCACCCAATCCACGTCTACTAGCATAGCATGGCATAAATAGCAAGCGTAGAAGTAACTCCCAAAGGTTTCATAATAATACAGGTAATAGGTACTACCTCATCTACTTCCCATCCCTCAATTTAATTAGATCCTAATCATGCAATGTGAGAGGATTGATCTAATGCAATAAAACATGGGTTGTAGAAAAGGTATGATCAAAGTGTTACTTGCCTTGCTGATGATCCGCGAGACCTAGGGTTTCGAAGTAACAGGCGGCGCAATCCGGGTGATCTATCACAGACAAACAACAAGCATACAATAAGTACTCATCTAATGCACAGGTAAAACTTGAACAAGAGAACGAACCAGAAAGTTCAACTTAAGAACTCCGGTTGCAAAGAAAGAAAAAAAAATGAACAGACGACGGAAAAACAAACGGCGGAAGAAAACAACTCGGTTCTAGCAAGTTGAAGCTAGGTCAAATTTTACCGGGGCAAAAACTTGTTTAAGTTGATTAGACGGAACGGCGGTTTCGAAATGAAACTCCAGGCGCTTGAATCACCTGATTCCGATAAACGAGCAGGAAGAAAGACTAGAATGAAGATCGGATCTGAGATCACGATCGCGGACTAAATCCGACGAAAAAGAAAGAGACGAACGGTTAAACGAATGGGCATCGTTAACCGGGAAAAATCGGTGATCACGTTTGTTGACACGAACGGTCGGAAAGAAGAACGAAAACCGATCTAGGGTTTCTTGGAAAAAGACCGAAACAAAAACCGGAAAAGAAAACGGAAAAGAAACGGAACGGTTCTTTTAAGAAAAACCGAACCGAGGCGAGGGGTTGCGCGGCTACCTCCGGCAAGGCTCCGGCGAGGGCGGCGGTGGCGGCTATAGGCGGCGGTGGCTTGGGGGCGGCGGCGGTGGCTGCGGCTTGGGAGGAGAGGGGGGGGTGATGGGGTATATATAGGAGGGAGGGGAGAGGGAAACTTGGGGGAGGGGGCAAGAACGAGGGGGGGGGACCGGCCTAGAGTCCTACTAGGACTCGGCCTAGGGGGCGGCGCAAGGCAGGCGGCGGGGCTGGCGCGCGGGGCGCAGGGCGGCTGGCGGCCGGGCCCTTCGCCCAGGCGGGGCGCTGCTCTCCTTTTTTTTAAATCGGTTACGCACGCAGAAAAACAAAAGAAAGAAAATCTAAACGAACTCCAAAATCTCTAAAATAAATTTTCCCCGACTCCTAAAAATGAGTCGAACAAAATGAACTTTACTCCGGACCTAGAATGCAATTTTTGAAAACACGCATTTTTCCCTATCCAAATAAAATGCGAATAAACACCAGAAAAACAAAAATTTGATTTATTTATTAAATCTTCATTTTTCCTAAATTTGGGAAAAGTCATATTATTTCCCTCTCTCATATTTTGATATATTGGAAAAATAATTGAAGATGAAATAAATAAATCACATGACCCTCTTTTCAAAATTTGAGAAAACTCTCAAATATGAAAATAACGAAATCTCCAACTCTCTCCGTGGGTCCTTGAGTTGCGTGAAATTTCTAGGATCAACCAAAATGCAAGAAAATATGATATGCATGACGATCTAATGTATAACATTCCAAATTGAAAATTTGGGATGTTACAAACCTACCCCCCTTAAGATGAATCTCGCCCTCGAGATTCGGGTTGGCTAGAAAATAGGTGAGGGTGGTCCTTGAGCAAATCTTCTTCTCTTTCCCAGGTGGCTTCATCCTCTGAGTGGTGGTTCCACTGAACTTTGCAAAACTTGATAACCTTGTTGCGGGTAACTCTGCTGGCATAATCGAGAATCTTGACTGGCTTCTCCTCATATGTTAAGTCGTCCTTCAACTGAATCGCTTCGAGTGGCACGGTATCTCTTAGCGGTACCTCCGCCATCTCGGCATGATATTTCTTCAGCTGAGAAACCTGGAATACATCATGAACTCCTGATAGCTCCTCTGGTAATTCCAACTTATAAGCGACTTCTCCCATACGTTGCAAGATCTTATACGGTCCAACGAAGCGCGGTGCTAATTTTCCCTTAACTCCAAAGCGCTTAACTCCTCGAAGTGGGGATACTCGAAGATAAACTCTGTCTCTGGTTTCGTAGACTGTCTCCTTGCATTTTGAATCTGCGTAGCTCTTCTTCCTGGACTGGGCTACCTTGAGCCTATCGCGAATCAACTTAACTTTCCGTTCAGACTCCTTAATCAAATCTGGTCCAAAGAACTAACGGTCTCCAACTTCGTCCCATGACAACGGTGTCCTGCACCTCCTTCCGTATAAAGCTTCGAAAGGTGCCATCTTCAAACTGGTTTGGTAACTGTGGTTATAAGAAAACTCCGCATATGGCAAGTTATCGTCCCAACTAGATCCATAATCAAGTGCACAAGCTCTCAGCATATCTTCCAAAATCTGATTGACTCTCTCGGTCTGTCCATCCGTCTGTGGGTGAAAAGCTGTGCTGAACTCTAGTCTGGTTCCTAAAGTTTCATGCATCTGATTCCAAAACTTTGAGGTAAATTGGGTTCCTCTATCTGATACGATACTCCTCGGAACTCCATGCAAACAAATGATCCTAGTCATGTATATCTTTGCCAACTTAGCACTGGTGTAAGTGGTCTTAACTGGAATAAAATGTGCTACCTTCATCAAACGATCAACTACTACCCATATCGAGTCATAGCCTGATTTTGTCCTGGGTAGTCCTATGATGAAATCCATGCCTATCTTATCCCACTTCCATTCTGGTATCGGCAATGGTTGTAACAATCCTGCTGGCTTCTGATGCTCTGCCTTTACTCTCTGACATACGTCACAAACTGCTACATATGCTGCAATATCCTTCTTCATTCCGGTCCACCAGAATGTTTCCTTCAAATCCAAATACATCTTGGTATTCCCTGGGTGGATCGAATATGGTGAATCATGTGCCTCTTGCAAAATCAACTCCCTGATCTCCGGGTCATTTGGCACATAAACACGGTCCTCAAACCATAGGGTATCATGCTCATCCTCACGAAATCCCTTCGCTTTTCCTTCGCTCATTTTCTCTTTTATAGCAGCAATCTCCTTGTCAGATTACTGAGCTTCTCTGATCTTATCCATCAATGTTGACTGAATCTCCAATGCTGCTACATAGCCTCTCGGAACTATTTCCAAACATATCTCACGAAGGTTTTCTGCTAACTCCTTGGGTATTTTCCCCGTCATTAGAGTATTGACATGGCTCTTACGGCTCAATGCGTCAGCTACCACATTAGCTTTTCCGGGATGGTAATGCAATCTCATATCATAATCCTTGATGAGCTCCAACCATCTCCTCTGTCTGAGGTTCAACTCCTTCTGCGTGAAAATGTACTTCAAACTCTTGTGATCCGTGTACACCTCACAATGATTTCCAATGAGGAAATGTCTCCATGTTTTCAATGCATGCACTACGGCTGCTAACTCCAAATCATGCGTGGCATAATTCAACTCATGAGGCTTCAGTTGTCGTGAAGCATACGAAACAACTCTTCCTTCCTGCATAAGCACTGCTCCAAGTCCTCGACGTGAAGCGTCGCAATACACCTCATAATCCTTGGTCTGATCTGGCAAAATCAACACTGGTGAGGTGACCAAACGGTTCTTCAACTCCTGGAAACTAGCCTCACATTCCTCAGTCCAATTGAACTTAGTATCCTTCTTCAGCAATTCAGTCATAGGCTTTGCAATCTTTGAAAAGTTCTCAATGAACCTCCGGTAGTATCCTGCGAGTCCAAGAAAACTCCGGATCTCTCCAACTGTCGTTGGTGATTCCCATTCGGTTACCGTCTCAACCTTAGTGGGGTCAACTGCTATACCTTCTCCGGATATAACGTGTCCGAGGAATCCAACTTCCTTCAACCAAAACTCACATTTGCTGAATTTGGCGTATAACTGATGTTCCCTTAGTTTCTCCAAAACCAAACGCAAATGTTCCTTATGCTCCTCTTCATTCTTTGAATAAACCAGGATGTCATCAATGAACACTACGACGAACTTATCCAAAAACTCCATAAACACTTTGTTCATCAGGTACATAAAATAGGCAGGTGCGTTAGTCAATCCAAATGACATAACGGTATACTCATACAGTCCATATCTTGTGGTGAATGCTGTCTTAGGTATGTCCTGCTCCCGAATTTTCAATTGATGGTACCCTGATCGCAAATCGATCTTGGAAAACACTTTAGCTCCTTGCAACCGATCAAACAGATCGTTGATCATTGGCAGTGGGTACTTGTTCTTGATGGTTACTTCATTCAATCCACGATAATCTACAACCATCCTTAATGATCCATCCTTCTTTTCCACTAGAAGTACGGGTGATCCCCAAGGCGAAGAACTTGGGCGAATGTAACCTTTATCCAATAACTCCTTAATCTGATTCTTAATTTCCACCAAATCCTTTGCTGGCATCCGGTACGGTCGCTTCGATATTGGGCCTGTACCTGGCAATAACTCAATCAAAAACTCAATGTCTCTATCCGGTGGCATGCCTGGTAATTCCTCAGGAAATACGTCAGGAAAATCCTTTACCACTAGTACTTCTTCTTGTACAACTCCTGTTAGGCAGTTTACTTGTGTCCTGTTTGGCACATGCCGGGATACATACTTGATCCTTCTTCCTTCTGGTGTGGTAAGCAAAATTGACTTACTGGCGCAATCGATGTTTCCTCCATACATCGACAGCCAATCCATACCAAGAATCACATCCAGACCTTGGGACTCCAGAATAATTAAATCTGTTGGGAAAACATGCCTTCCTATACTTAATGGCACTTGGAAACATCCTTGTCTGGCCATGTACTCTGCTCCTGGCGAGCTTACTAGCATAGGTGTTTTAAGAATCCTAGTGGGCAGGCTATACTTTTCCACAAATCCCCTGGATATGTATGAATGCGATGCACCAGTATCGAGAAGAACGAGGGCGGTAAATGACTTAACCAAAAACTTACCGATTACTGCATCGGGATGATCTTCAACCTCCTCCACATTAACGTGGTTCACCTGTCCCCTATTGAAAGGGTTCGGCTTCTTCCCAGAGCTTCCATTGCCATTTCCATTCTGGCCTTCAGGACATTCATTGGCATAATGTCCGGTCTTCGAACACTTGAAACAGGTGACTTGACTCAGATCTCTCTTGGTTGGGGTCGATGGGGTGGTCGGTTCTGGCCGTTGCTTCCTCCATTCCCATTACCATTCTTGTGGCCATTATGGTTGTGCGAGCTACCTCCTCCATGGGTATGCTGAAACTGAAATCCCGGTTTAGGGGCAAAACGGGGCTTCTGCTGGGCTCCAGAGTTATACTTCCCCTGTCCATACTTCCTCTTACGGTTCTCAATCTGCTGTTGCTTTCCTTCAATCATGATGGCGCGATCTACCAACTCCTGGTAGTTGTTGAAACTCGCTACCATCAACTGCATGCTTAGTTCATCATTCAGTCCTTCCAGAAACTTCTCCTGCTTAGCTACATCCGTAGCAACGTCATCTGGGGCATAACGTGCTAGCTTACTAAACTCCTCCACATACTGGCCAACTGTCCGTCCTCCTTGGCGCAAGTTACGAAACTCACGCTTCTTCATGGCCATTGCTCCTGCTGAAACATGGGCAGTACAAAAAGCCTGCTGAAACTGGTCCCATGTGACAGTGTCGACTGGGAAGGTGGGTGCGAAATTCTCCCACCATGCTGCCGCGGGTCCGTCAAACTGGTGAGCGGCAAACTTCACTTTCTCACCATCCATGCATCCTGTAGTGGTCAACTCCCTTCCTATCTTGCGGAGCCAATCATCTACTACTATTGGCTCGGTGCTACTGGAAAACACCGGCGGATTCAGCCTAAGGAAACGGGCTAAGTGGTCAATAGGTGGTGGTGGTGGTGGGTTGTTGTTGTTGTTCTGCTGGTTCTGGACTAACATCTGCATCAATTGATTCTGCTGCTGGATTAACTGAGTGAGTTCCGGTGGAAATCCATTGTCACGTCTCGGAGGCATTTGAGGGTTAAGAAAAGACGAGAATTAAGAAAAGAGTGAGGTCTAAAGGGAAAACACTACCCCAGTGCACATGAGCAAATGCACACAAAATCACTTCATTCAATCAAACAAGGGCTTACAAATGGTCTAACTATCGCAAAAGTGCTCGACTATAATGTTTACATGGGGGAATACTACTACTATCTGGCGGTCATCTAGAAATTTGAACCGGTGGAAGACTCCATGATATCTGCTCCAGCTTCGTCTTCAAAGTCGGGTTCACTTGGATCCGAATCGGTGTCATCGATGATGATGTAGTTGTCCGGACATGCGACGTACTCGTCCTCCTTCCTGGATGCTAACTTCTCCTTGAGTTCTTCAATCTCCTTCTTAAGATCGCCATTGTGTCTTGCTAGAGCTACGATCTCGTCCATGTAGTCCTTGCATGTAGACTTCAGTTCTCCTTCTAGCTCGATGATCCTTGCCTTCGCATTCTTCAACTCTATCATATCATTGCACATCTAGTTCTCATGACGTCGAATGTGCTGGTTTAACTCCTGGATGAAAGATGCAATGGATCTATCCTTCTTGGTGCTGACTAACTCCCATTGCTCATCTCGGCGTCCGCAAATCTGGTAGATAGTGTCCTTGTTGTCTTCTTGATAAACTTCTCCAATGCGTCCCATGGTGATGTGAGCTGCCATGCTCCTTCCCAGACTCCAGGTTGGTGCGTTGAAAACACTATCTATAGGCTTCGTGATTGGTGCGAATGTCCTTCCCAGAACGTGAGCTTCAATCTTCCAGCGCTCCTCTTCAGGCAGAGTGGCGTTGAAGGTTCCCGTGAAGCTTGGTAATCCAATGTTCAGGTACTTGGTGACTTCCTTCAGGTGAAATCCAAATGGTGTGCCTTCATCCGGTTGAGCGTACTTAATCTTCGCGTTCGTCATCCTAAAAGAGTAGAAAAGATGAAGAGTTAGAAAATGATAAGAGAATGGTGATCTATGGCTTTAACTTAGTGGTCGTGTCCTATAGTCAGCGTGTGCTCTGATACCATCTCTGTGGCGACCCGACCCGAATGGATCAAGTCTACTGTGCTCCAGTGTCATCCCTGGATCAGTAATGCTGACACCACACAGTACATCGAAGGATTTATAGCAGAGTGGCAATCACACACTTATTACATCGTTGTCTCAAAAGAGAACTTATTACAATAAATATGGCTTAAGGCCATCTAGTGTCGATAACAGCGGAAGACTTGGAAGATAAATGGGTCCATCAACTCCAACGGCATCACTGAGTATAGAACCACGACCTAAAAGCACCTTACTCGTTGTCTGAAAAGTCTGCAACTTGAGAAGTTGCAGCCCGAAAACGGGTCAGCACATGGAATATGCTGGCAATGTAACACATAGAGAGCAAAGGAATGAAACAGCTATACTATTTGCATATTTGGCTGGTGAAAAGCTCTATGGTTACAGTTTTGCATAAAGCCAGTTTTTCCCTACTGCAAAGGAATAAATTTATTTAGCTATCATGGTAGTTGTGAAACATTGAGAATGGTTGACAACATTCTCAATCCCAATTAAGTGAACAATTAAAACCCATCAAAATTAATTTAGAGTAACATGTTGAGATTCACATGATATTCAAGTGCTAGATACTCAAGTTGTCCATAACCGGGGACACGGCTAATCATGATTAGTTTGTACACTCTGCAGAGGTTTGCGCACTTTTCCCCACAAGACTCCATCGCCTCCGTTTGGTGTTTGAGAAGACAGATGACGGAGACACAGTATTTCAGAAGCACTAGCACCTTACATGTGGGTAGACCGGTACACCTACTTTCCCCTACATCTGCTAGTCTACCCGTAAGAGTTCGCATGACTTAGTCAACTATGCCAGAGCCCATAATGGCTTGTGGCTGCACACGGAAGTTTCTAGCATGAAAGATCTTATGATCCCTTTGAGCCTGGGTGGCAGTCCGAAATAAAAACAGGCAAGTCCTGATAGACATCAGGTGCCTCAATCCACCCAGATGTGTGTTTAAGTTGCCACCTTAGATAAACCATTAAAATTATCAACTCACATCTATCATGGATATCACTCACCCAATCCACGTCTACTAACATAGCATGGCATAAATAGCAAGCGTAGAAGTAACTCCCAAAGGTTTCATAATAATACAGGTAATAGGTACTACCTCATCTACTTCCCATCCCTCAATTTAATTAGATCCTAATCATGCAATGTGAGAGGATTGATCTAATGCAATAAAACATGGGTTGTAGAAAAGGTATGATCAAAGTGTTACTTGCCTTGCTGATGATCCGCGAGACCTAGGGTTTCGAAGTAACAGGCGGCGCAATCCAGGTGATCTATCACAGACAAACAACAAGCATACAATAACTACTCATCTAATGCACAGGTAAAACTCGGACAAGAGAACGAACCAGAAAGTTCAACTTAAGAACTCCGGTTGCAAAGAAAGAAAAAAACCGAACAGACGACGGAAAAACAAACGGCGGAAGAAAACATCTCAGTTCTAGCAAGTTGAAACTAGGTCAAATTTTACCGGGGCAAAAACTTGTTTAAGTTGATTAGACAGAACGGCGGTTTCGAAATGAAACTCCAGGCGCTTGAATCACCTGATTCCGATAAACGAGCAGGAAGAAAGACTAGAACGAAGATCGGATCTGAGATCACGATCGCAGACTAAATCCGACGAAAAAGAAAGAGACGAACGGTTAAACGAACGGGCGTCGTTAACCGGGAGAAATCGGTGATCACGTTCGTTGAGACGAACGGTCCGAAAGAAGAACGAAAACCGATCTAGGGTTTTTCGGAAAAAGAGCGAAACAAAAACCGGAAAAGAACACGGAAAAGAAATGGAATGGTTCTTTTAAGAAAAACCGAACTGAGGCGAGGGGTTGCATGGCTACCTCCGGCGAGGCTCCGGCGAGGGCGGAGGCGGCGGCTTAAGGCGGCGGTGGCTGCGGCTTGGGAGGAGAGGGGGGGGTGTTGGGGTATATATAGGAGGGAGGGGAGAGGGAAACTTGGGGGAGGGGGCAAGAAAGAGGGGGGGGGACCGGCCTAGAGTCCTACTAGGACTCGGCCTAGGGGGCGGCGCAATGCAGGCAGCGGGGCTGGTGCGCGGGGCGCAGGGCGGCCGGCGGCTGGGCCGGCCGGCTGGTCCCTTGGCCCAGGCGGGGCGCTGCTCTCCTTTTTTTTAAATCGGTTACGCGCGCAGAAAAACAAAAGAAAGAAAATCTAAACGAACTCCAAAATCTCTAAAGTAAATTTTCCCCGACTCCTAAAAATGAGTCGAACAAAATGAACTTTACTCCAGACCTAGAATGCAATTTTTGAAAACACGCATTTTTCCCTATCGAAATAAAATGCGAATAAACACCGGAAAACAAAATTTGATTTATTTATTAAATCTTCATTTTTTCTAAATTTGGGAAAAGTCATATTATTTCCCTCTCTCATATTTTGATATATTGGAAAAATAATTGAAGATGAAATAAATAAATCACATGACCCTCTTTTCAAAATTTGAGAAAACTCTCAAATATGAAAATAACGAAATCTCCAACTCTCTCCATGGGTCCTTGAGTTGCGTGAAATTTCTAGGATCAACCAAAATGAAAGAAAATATGATATGCATGACGATCTAATGTATAACATTCCAAATTGAAAAATTTGGGATGTTACAGGGATGATAACATAGAACAACTGTGGGATGATCCAAAGATGAAAAAGATTAACAATCACGCCATGGGCATGTCCAGCAATGATTTGTCCTCTTGGAAAGGGAGGGTGAAACGAGCTATTGAGGCTGAGGAACCCCTGTACAAGATTCTGGAGGAAAATCCGACACTTACAGAAGAGGAGTTTGAAAAGTTCAAGGACACTTGCGCTACCGAGGCAGCCAAGGCTAAGGCTGCGAAATTCAAGAGCCTTCAGCAAAGGAACACGGGGAAGCATCGCCTCGGAAGCCGTGGCTACCTCGGTAAAAGGCCCATATGGGATAAGGTGGATGCAGAACGTGAAGCCGCGAGTCTCCCAGACCCCTTCGCGAAGTTCACCAACCCCTTGGAGCGTGACTTCATCAGAGCCCGCTACAAGTGGGACAAGGAAAAGAAGGTTTTTTACACGGACCAGATCACGACGAAATTGATTAGACTACTGGTAATTATTCTTTTACCACATTACATTTAGCTCCAGATCTAGTCGACTACACATTCGTAAACGGTTCACGTTCCTTCTGCAGGAGAAGCAACACCAGCTTGCAGCTGAAATCCCTACTTCTCCGATGAGGCCCAAGTGGGATACCCCTCTCAACCGGCCCTTAAATGTACTTAAGAGGACTCCCTTTGGGCCAACGGCCACAATATGGTCGTGTGCACAGCGCCGAAGATGGCGCCACGTGGAAGGTGTTTTACAACGAGGGCCCGGAGGCCAAGAAGGAGAAAAAGAAGTTTAGTCAGGCGGACATCGACGAGAAGGTGAAGCTTGCATTCGAGAAAAAAGCAACTGATGACACGAAAAAATAGCCGAGGAGAAAAATGAGTTGCTACAACAGGCAGTCAATGCCTCTGTAACTGCATGCAGAAATGATTTTGCTACTAACTTGGTCTCGGCTATCATCAACTGGGCGAAGGAAAATCCAGACAAGACGGTACATGATTTCCCGTTGCCCAGTTTCGTCGCGAGCAACTCCGTGGACAACAACACCACCGCACCATCACTTGCTCACACAAGTGGGCCTCATCTCGCATCCGCACCCGCTCATAGCAGCCCGTCCTTAGTCTTTGGTGCGCTAGGCGGGCCTTCGTCTTTTGCTGAGCTTGACGCCCTCACAGTAATTACATGTCGCACGAACATACATATCTAGAATATTTCATTTCCATTGCCTTTCGGATGTTTTATGCCGCAGACATGTGTTTGTAGGCCGACGAAACCCCATGCACCGTACTCTACTTGATCAAAGGCTAGAAGGTGGACGTGGGAAAGGGGTTGATAAAGAAGCCCTTGGATCTCACGTTCCACAACCAACCGATCCCCGCTGGGCACTTCAGGGTTACCTTGTCGAGTGTGACATCGGGGCATGAGGATTTGCCTCCTCCATTACGCCTAGGGGGAGAGGACGACAATACCCCACTTTGGATTGGAAGCTACAAGGGTTGGGTGCTACTATGGCTGAAGAATCTTATTCTTCTGGAGCCGGCCGAGAGCACACCAATAACCACACATCAACAAGCATGTATGGAGACCACCACCCCACCTACGCAATTACCAGCTCCTGTAGTGCCGGGTGAGAGCGGCAGACGACGTGATGAAGGGGGTGCAATAGTACTGTTTGATGTAATAGGTCCCATAGAATAGAGAATGGATGATGAGACGGAGGAGATGGAGGACCCAATGGGTTTCCCCAATACAAACACGTTTGAGGGTGACTTAGATATGATGAGTCAACCATATGACGAATCGGGCTATCAGCATGCTAATGAGGATATGGATGATCTGCCCGGGCAGGAACGTTGTAGCAGGGATTGCAAGAAGTATCTCTTCATGAAATCCTCACAAGACACACCTGAAGATGCTGCCTCAACACAGGCTCAACTAGCCGGGGGTCGTATAGTGCTTAGCCTGGCAACACTGGGGCAGGGGTTAAGGAAGTGTCTGGAAGGTGTGCCCAAGAAAAAGGAGAGGATGAGACTGGGGAAGATAGCTGCCTCCAAACAAGCCAGAGCACATAGCAGCCCGACGGTGGATTCTGAAGAGCGTGTACCCATGAAAGGTGTGACCATGTTCCATCTCACAGGTGAGCCGATGCTACCGCCGAAACCACTGGAGGCACTATTAGGGGATCTCAATAGACTGCACGACCATGTGTTGTCGACTGAGAAAAGCCTACTAGCCTTGAAGGATCCAGGATATCCCACAAAAGCGGCTCGTGTGCCTGAGGGGAAGTGCTACGTCGACACACAACCCGTGGAGGTGTTCTTCCTACGGTTTGACCATATCTTTGAGATGTTTCTGACAAGGCGGCTCGATTTTACAATCGTCCGCCTTTTCTACATATGAGCTCCGTCGTGAAGAGAGAAGAAGTCTCACAAATCTGTGTGGCGGATCTGTACTACTTGCACGAGTCTTTCTTGAGTCTCAGCGACTTTTAGCGTGAAACGTCTAGGGACTACCTCCAAAACTTCATGGTACAGAATAAGGACCAGGAAATTGTCCTCCTGCCTTATCATCCAAAGTAACTCAGTTCCGGACAACCCTTTTGTAGATTTCAATCATTTCTTCTCGCGCATATGGAGAATAATTTGAGGTGTCTTTTCCCCACAGCAATGGGCGCGCCGTCCTTATCGTTCTTTACCCGCGAGTCTCCCACGCCGTTTATTTCGACCCTACCAGAGACTATGAGAAGAAGGACTACACCCACATAATGAATATTCTAGATGATGCTCTCCAAGGCTTCAACATTAGGGGTGGCCACCTGCAGATCAGGAAACAAAGGAACAAGAAGTTTGGTTTCTCGCATAAAACTAACTTCTGCTGCATCCATGTCCCAAAACCAAGCAAGAAAGATGGATTCTACCTCCTCCATCTCATGATTGAGTTCAACACAGATCACCAAAAGCTTCATATGACAACCAGAAACGATGATCATATCCGCAAGTGGGTAGAATCTCATGGAGAAGCGGATTATAAACTTAGAGATAACTTCTTTCGCATCCAAAGGGACATTGCGACAATCATCATGAAAGAAATCGTCGATGAGAAGGGGATGTTCCCCCATGGCCCTATATTGCTAGCTGACATTCGAACTCGCATAGTCATGCAACGTCATGACCTCACACCATTCAAGAAGCTAGGGTCCATCCTTGATGATATGGAAGGATGGAACTTCTAGTGATTTACGATGCCGATGATGATATGTGTCGGTTGAACTTGTATACTTTCTGTAGCGATTAAACTTTGTGATGTCCACGGTCCCTGCCGAACTTGCATAATGCTACTTTGTCAGTTTGGGTACGATGACATGCGTACCTCTAGTTAATTAGTTTGCGTACTATATGTTGCATTTAGTTGCTAACCCTTTCTTTTTCGTGTTGCTCTAGTATATTTTGTTGCATATGATCGTACATTCTCTTGATGAAGATGCATCTCTAACAGGTATGTAGATTCTTGATGGCGAAGGGGTGCTATGTCGTGTACAAAGGGAAGGTTCCGGGAGTGTATGACGAGTGGTATGAGTGTCAGTCGCAAGTGGAGGGGGTCCCGGGCGCCAGCCATAAAGGCTTCAAAAGCAGACAAGAAGCACAAGCTAGTTACTTGAGGTACATGCTAGCGCGAGAGAGGCCTCATAACCGCCGCCACATGTACTGCATAGTTCCGCTATCACTCATAGTGATAGCACTTCTCGCGTATATTATTGTTTAGATGGATGACGTTGTAGTTGCAAGTATTCGAGACTTGCATGTATCGCTATTTTCGAGATGATGACGAGAGACCAATTTGTGTTGGATGATGATTATGATGAGACTATTTGTATGTATATGCTATGATTACATTTGTGATCTCGCAGCCATTTGTATGTGTATGATGATGACATTTGTATGTACTAAACATTCTTATATAAAATATGTTCAAATACAAAACAAATATACAGAAAAAAAACTAATAAAATTAGCAGTAGCGAGTGGAGAAGAGTTACCAGCAGCGTGCCACTAGCAGTAGCGCGGCCTAATAAAGTGCGCTAGAGCTATTAGCAGTAGCGCACTTTAAAAGTGCCCGCTGCTGCTACACTTGTATAGCAGTAGCGCGGGTGTACAGGCGCTGCTACTACAGGTTAGCTATAGCGCCGTATCAGTAGCGTGGGACCCCGCGCTACTGCCATACCTAAAACCCGCACTGCTGCTAGGGTTATCCCTAGTAGTGTATATCTAGTACATTCCACTGCCATGCACAATGAAACATGGGCGGAGGTTTCTGCAGTTTACCGTACGAAGGATGAACCATGGCTCCTGCCAGGGTCAACATTGAAGGCTGATCACGGGAGGGCACCAACCCTTTCTTCTGGAGGTCGAAGGGGTTGCCTACAATGAGGTCTATCCGACCCAGGACTATTCTGTCATTCATAAAGTCTATAGTAAAGAATTTGACTAGGCCGCCCTTGAGGAAATTCTTAAATTCCTCGCACTCAACGTCGGCATGGCATATGTGGTAGACCAAGCATAAGTCATGCACGCAAACCTGGATCATGGCGGGCTGCATCTTCTCTTCCTGCTTTAGATTCTTCTCTTTGTCCAGGGTTGTGGTGTACTTAACATATAGCCCAGCGACCCACTCATCATTTGAGTTTTCGAACATCTGTCTGAAGCGAGCAAGGCATCCTTTCACCATCGCAGAAGAACGGGTGTAGATGACGTCGAACTCATCATCGGTGATGGTTCTAACCTTGTACTCATCGCTGATCATGGAGATTTGGGACGCCATGGATTTGGGAGCAGTGTTAGGATTAGTGGAACTGCCGTAATGTGAAAGGACAGGACGACTAGGAGCGAACTGCCGTAATGTTAAAGGACGTCCAGGGACGAGTAGGAGCGAACTGCCACCGGTTTTTCAATTGTAAAAATGCTGAGTGGGGCGTGCGAATGGCAAGGTAGTGGCTTTCCTGGTGGATAAATGGATTCATGCACAGTACTATGGGGTCCCAATTAGATGTCATGCCTACTCAATACCCAATTAAATGGCTTTCAATGTCATGTCAAGCGTCGGGAAAATTACAGGTGATACGAAGCTTTCCATTCTCCCATGATACGGGCTTCCGAGAGCCCTTGGATCTGAGATCGAACGATTGCATGGCGTGATTCTAGACCTATGGGTGAATATCCTATCCTGGAGGGTTATTCTGCAAATTTTCAGCAACTTAGCATGCGACCGTTCGATTTCAGATCCAAGGGCTGCCATCAGCCCGTATCATGGGCGCGCCTACCACGACCGTCGCCTCGCTCGCATGCTCGCGCCCTTGGATATTTAACATGGTGCGTTAGGCTATCTGATGTTGGCATGTCATACATAGTCATCACTTAATCACTCATACAACAAGGTTAGCTATAAGGTTGGCTATAAGAGTATTTTTTACTTCTCTCTATCTCTTTCTTCGTAGTATTTATTGCATTTGCTAAGGAGTGACCTCTTCCAACGAAATGGTGCTTAGATGAGGTGCTAAGGGAATTAAATGGATTAGCAACTGAAGTCCCCAATGCATAGGTGCTTAGTTTTTTGTTGCTAAGTTTACTTCATTTAATTAGCTATAGACTCAAAATTGTCTTTTCACCTAGGTACACACGCTTAGCACCGTTTCTTCTTGGGGTACCCAAACTACTCTCTCTCTTCTTAATTAAGTTGCCACATCAGACTTTATGCCTATGTGGCAGGCTTAGCACCTGTACGAGCAAGTACAATAGTGGGCTATAAGCCAGCTTACATGGCATTTTTGCATTGTGGAGGAAAGAGGCAAGGAAAAAGTGGAGGAGTGGGCTCTCATGCAAGAGCCAACCTCTACATGGTTGAGCATTGGGAGAGGCACTTGTATACCATGGAGGTGGTCAGGAATCAAGAGACTCACGCCAGTCGTAGCGCCGCAGTTAAAATGATAATGGCAAGTAAAATCACGGGGTCCCACCTGTCCAGCAATAACTCGCTGTCAAATCACATAGCCCTACGTTTGCAGCAGCCTACTCCCTCATCTTCTCGCATCTCTATCGAACCGACTAGGCAGAACTGCCCCGCCTACCGCGCGGGAAACGCCCTCGACTTTTAAATAGTACAATATACTAATTTTGTATCCATGGATTGCGCCATGGAGCAAAGCCTCAAGAAAACGGCGGTACACATGTACGGAGTATACATCACGCCCGTAGCATTCGCGTCACACCCCAGATGGTCGGTCGGTCTGGCACGCCGCGCTCCGAATGGAACGCGCATCATATTGCGTTTGCACACACATGTGGGACCACAATTGAGAACCGAACATAGGCACACTCCCCGGACCCGCAAGTCGGGTGAGTTATTAGAAGAGAGAGACGAACGATAGTACTAGAGAAGTGTTGTACAGAAGTTGGAGCCTAAATGATCCCTGCATGACATGGAAGATCATTTCATCCATGCATGTGACCAGACTCTAGCAGACACACCTGGATTGGCTATCGTCTACATATCGTGCAGGCTGTGTTGTACAGGGCTGTAGTTCTGATGAGAAATCTAAAAAAAGGTTCCTTGTCATCTCGTAATATTACGTGTCATGTGCTTTGGATCACTATGAGGGTTAAACAACGACAACTAAGTTCCTCCAAGGCCCTGGTCATTGGCGGCACATGCACGAAGACTACTCGACTGCCATCTAGGTCAAGCTGGCTATGTTAATTAGGACATCTATCGATGGACCCCTTTTCTACGAGTTTATCTTTAATTTGTGCTTCGATCCTCGTCTAGTTTGTCTGTCGGGATTCATGTTGTCTCCTTTGGGAAGTGAGGTTATGGTTTCTTGTCATGTGGCATTTTTTGTGTTATATGTTATAATCCAGTGCTTTAGATCAAAATGACGACAACTGTGCCTCGGGGACACGTGCATGAAGACTTCTCGACAGTCATTGACGAGGTCAAGCCGGCTCCGGTAGACAGAAGAAAACTAGTACTCCACTATATAGGGAGGAGCCTCCGCGCTTGCTTGCTAGTGTTGCTCTCTTCACACTGTCTCGTCCTCTCCAGATCTAAACACGACAGCGGTGGCCACACACGCACACACACTCTCTCTCTCTGCTCAACATTGGTCACAGATCCAGCCGGATCCTCTCTGCCGGGGAAGGTGAGAAGGTGCAATGTTCATGCGGTCGTCCTCGGCGACGGTGCTTACCCACTGCCGGCGCGACCGATCAGCGTGCCTTGCCATTCCCTCCCAAGCACCACTGGCTAGGGAGGGCCTCCTACCCCTTCTTCCTCGCTGCCGTAGTGTGGGAAGATCCGGCCTCCCGCCGCCCACCTAGCGACATCCCGATGACCCTCAGGTATAACTTCCTTCGAAACCGGCCTTGCTCTACTTCCCATGCTCCTAATGTTGCTGCATTTGTATCTTTTACTATTTCTCAGGCCCCCTCATAGATAGGATAGATAGGCTGTTCGGAAGCCACCTAAATTTTTACTGTTAAGAGGTAAAACTAGTAATCTAGTACTACTTGGTTCAAACAAGGAAGAAAGGGGTGGGGGTGGGGGAAGATTTGTTACCTGAATCTAGGACTTGGTCGAAAGAGGAAATAATGGGGGCAAAAAGTAGCAGAGATTGGCTATCCAAATGGTCTGTTGGTCTAATAGGGAAATAAAGGGAAACGCAGTACAAACTCAATATAAACCCGATCTATTGGTTGAAAAAGGAAAAAAAGTGGGGACTAGGGGACAAGTCAACAGAGTAAGTCCAGCACTAGATTTGCTAGCCTCACACAGTATAAGGTGGCTATACCGAACAAAAATGGGATCAACCCAGATATCCCGTTCTGATGTTTGTTGCCCCGAGCCACTCTTATGTAATTCCATTGGTAGAATGTAGCAGTCGCACTGTTAAAAGTAAGGACGCGTTAAACCAATGTTGGTTTCAATGTAATGTCTAAAGTAATATGAATCAATGGCACTTTTTTTCATGTCCTGCTAAATTTCCCATTAAGACACGTTTCTTCTTTTTGTTAGAAATGCAACTGTCCTAGTCCGCCTACTCTCCCGTGCCCAAATACCAACTCTGTAGCAGTTGTTAATGTAATGTTGGTGGTAAAATGAAGCAATGGAACCATTAAAGTAATGTTGTATTTAACAGTTGTCATAGTTAATCCTAATGCCCACACTAATATCTAGCAATGCTGTTGCCTTAGAAATTGCTACTGTCCTTGTAGGATTACCCTTCAGATAAGGAACATGCTTCTTTTCATTTGATGTATGTTTCATCACTTGTTAGTCACCCTCCTTTTCACCTTTTTCGTGCAAATGATATCCAAATTATAGTTGAAAATTCCAGGAGCTTCACAACCAACCTTGATGTTGCTTAATTTTATTACAACTAATGAAGAAGAAGCTTTGTGGGTTTCGTTTTCTAATGGAAATGGAACCGGGGCTGGAGCCCTTTTCTTAAAAAAATGAAGAAGAAGCTGCTAGCTCATGGGACATTGCTTCATTTTAGGTGAACTGCACCAAAAGGTCCCATGAATTGAACCATCCATGTTAGTGACTGGTGTCATCCCTTCTACGATGGCGTTGACTGCAGATATTGTTCCCATAACGAGGTATGTTCCTTTTTGGTCTAACCGTTTGCCAAATGTCCTGCATGTTGAGTCTGCTCTTGTGCTACCGTTTTGGCACTGCCATGATAAAGCAGTAATGCTATTATTTTGCACCTTAATCTAGTGGCACTATTAATTTGAGGCAATGTTTTGGCACTGCTAGTGCCACTGATTTTTTTTATATATCGAAAGAGGGGGTTTCCTCCGATTTCATTAAAGAAACCCAACCATAGAGAACCATTATCCGACAACATCTCAGTGTAAACGGGCAGTTATGCAACTACTACTAGAACAGACTGAGTACTAGCAGGAGACAAGTTCGCCACTAAGCTAGGTAGGTAAGGTGACGCAACACCAGCTCGACCAAGTTTGGATTACAACACAAATGCTACCACAGAAACATTAGGAGGGGAAGATAGGGACTGAAAGAGCCAGCTTCAGCATACCAGTCTAAGCACCCCCGACCTCCATCCCTGTGACGCACGGTACACCTTGTTTGCCACCTGCTCGACCCTAGTGCCACTGATAAAATGAAGTAATAATACAGTTAAAATAGAGCGAGTGTCCTCTCTATCATTTCATTTCCAATGTAGATAAAGAAAGTGCTTCTCTTTGTTAGTATATGTTTCATCAACTAGTCCCATTGTTAATGTCTAAGCGTTTCTGCAAACTAGGGTGCTTAATTTTAGTTGATCTGCACAAAAAATAGAGATTGGAATGTCTCAAGGCCCCTCCTTGTACTACCGTTGTACACTGATGTTCATCACTGGCAGAGGGTGTATCGGGGAGACTTGGGTCAATTTTCAGTATGAGGCGTACCATATGAGGCGTCGCAGGGCCCATCTCGCCCTCACAACATGGCATACTATGATACTATCGCAATATTTACTTCTATTTATTAGTGTATTTTTAATCAACTAGTGCCACTATAATGTAATCACGCTTTTTCATTATCTATGCAAACAGGGTAATTCAGCTGCATTTTGGTAGAACTGCACAAATGTACGGATGGAACCGGCATATATGCAGAGTGCAAGGTGTGCAAGTAAAAATTACTGACACCAACCATGCTCCATGAACTCATTGGCATCCACCACTAATAGTGGGATGTGTGGCGCTCATTGTGGACGGATCTTTCTCGGCAGCAAATCCTCTAACCAAATACTCGTAGCTTATATTGGAAGTTTTCTAGGGAGTTCTCTTTTCTGAAAGAAGCACCAAGCTATTTTTCTTTATTTGTACACAGTGTCACAACTTTGACCCAAAGGTCCAGAGCTATTTTAGGGTGATTTGCGTAGTACTCAGAGATTGATTGTAAGCATGATTTTCATTAGCCGTCACACTGATTGTAAGCATGACCAGATGGAAGATTAGGTTAGTGCGAAGCTTACCTTAAACCCTACCGCCGCCGTTGAAACGAGGCGAGCGTCGAGGGAACCATGGAGAACGGTGGGGAAGTGATGTCACACCATCCGGCCTCTTCTTGTGGTGGGAGAATGAATACTCCTGTGGCTCCGGCGGGCTCTACACCCTCACAAACGACACACCATACATGATTGATTCGTTATCCTTTGGGTGCTCGTCCTTCGACCTGTATGCCCACCACCTCCGCCTGACTTTTGCCTCGGGCGAATCCGTCTTCTCCATTGCCTAGAAGAGATACTCGATGAACCCGAAGGACTGCGGTGTGACTGCCGCCGAGGAGTACATCACCACCCTCATCCCCGCCGTCTCGCTCTTTCGCATACATTGCCAGATGGCCCTCACCTCCCTTGAAATCTCCCACTCATTGTCAAACCAAGTAAGGATCTCCTTCAACCTGGCTAACTTTGCCTGGTCACCGCCGATGATCTGCCTGATTCGCTGCTGCATCCTCTCCATAGATGTCCTTCTGAGTGGTCCCGTGCTATCTTTGGAAGATGGGAGGAGAGATGGTGGTCTTGCAATAGAGAAGAGGGAGAGGTGAGATGGTAGTTTTGTAATTAAGTTGATGGAGAGGAGAGGGGGTGGTTTTGAAATGGAGAAGAGGGAGAGGTGACATAGTGGTTTTGGAATGGAGATGATGGAGAGGAGAGGAGGTGGTTTTGCAATGGAGAAGAGGGAGAGGCGAGACAGTGGTTCTGGAAGGGAGATGGTGGAGAGGAGAGGAGGTGGTTTTGCAGTGGAGAAGAGGGAGAGGAGCGTGCGGCAGCGATTGACGATTCGACGAGATGGCCAGTGCGCTGTGACTCGATCAAAATCAAAATCAATTTACCCTTCAATTAAGAAAGCGACCCCACATTAACTAGTTGTCAGGACCCCGATTCCAAGTCACATCGATCTAGCCGGTAACACCTCATATCACTTTGCGGCCTCACGCATGGTATTCCCACGGGTGTCGCCTTACCATGGCCTGGAACCGTTTGCGCCTTTTGGCTCACGTATATGATAGTGTCGCTAGCATCCATATGACAGAGAACCCGGGCCAACATGGCTAGTCGTGAACCCAAAGCGGCACCAACCTATGGGGACAGGCATACATGAATCACATCGAGCATGTTGGTCAGCAGCGTGTGAATCCGGGCTGTAACACTGGGCTAACAGGACTCCGGGAACCCGGGCTGTAGCAGGCTAGGCAGGACTCCGGATGTCACCACGTGACATTTCCTAGAAGGGACAGACACAGGAACGAAGTGAAACACATGCCGGCCAGTCAAGTGTCCTGAGCAGTAGTGCTGGGCTAGCAGGACTCCGGTGAACCAGGCTGTAGCGGACTACTAGGCTCATGGAAGCACTAGACTACATTTGCCCATAAGAGAGGCTGCCAAGGATAAACAACTAGATTGTCGGATCCCACACATACCAAGCATTTCACTACTAGGAAAAGGGCTAAAGATGAAATTGACACTAATGGCGCACTGTACATGTGGTGCGCCATTACTAAATACTAATGGCGCACCATCTGTTGGTGCGCCATTAGTGTGCAAATACTAATGGCGCACCACATCCACGGTGCGCCATTAGTAAATTTTTTTTTTCAAAACTACTAATGGCGCACCCTACTAATGGCGCACCGTGGGAGTGGTGTGCCATTACTAGTTGAACTAGTAATGGCGCACCATGCCACGGTGCGCCATTAGTAACTTGGCCACCACTTCCACCGAATGCACCCCCCCCCCCCGTGGACCGGCTTTTCAGTTTTAAAAAAATAAAAAAAATGATGGAAATGTCAAAAAATAAAAGAAAATAAGTTTCCCATGTGATATGTGGTCTAGTTGTTGTGAAAATTTACAAATATGAATTTCGACTTTATTTGCGAAATCTCTCGAGAATTTGTAAAATGGGCATAACTTTTGCGTACGAACTCGGATAAAAAAGTTTTTTATATGAAAAATCATCTACTCGAAAAGTTACGTCTGAATTTGTTAGCTTACGGCCAAGATATCCTACAATGCACTTTAGTGCATTCAGGATTTCTAATAGCGAGGAATGCTTAATAGCGAAAGACTGGACCAAATTTGTGATGGAGGAGTGCAGAGAAGTACTAGGGGGCAGTAATCAGAAGCGCATCCCACGATTAGGAGACAGGTTCATCTGCATGATCCAACTTGATGAAGGAGGAGAGCTACACATGTTTTATGTTATTTTACCTGAGAGATAGAGCAGCTGGAGTGATTAGCTAGCTAGAAATGAGTTTGAAGATGATGATGTGCTACACTATGACTATGATGATTAAATAGCTAGTTTGGTGGTAATGACTATGATGATTATTATTAGCTAGTGTTGGTGGTGATTAGATATCTACCGCATCTAGTGTTGGTGGTGATTAGCTAGCTAGAATGATTTTGAAGATGATGATGTGCTACACTATGACTATGGTGATTAAATAAATACTGTTGGTGGTAATGACTATGATGATGATTAAATAGCTTGTGCTGGCGGATTAGATTCATGTGGAGGCAACATGTGGTGCACATCGAAAGTACTACTAGTCCAAACAAGATCAAGTTTGGATTAGTAGTATACTTTTGACATGCACCACATATTGCCTGCACTTGAACCTAATCCACCTTCATTTGACACACTATTTTGGACACAAAGATATAAACCTCATAATTGGTATTGTACCAAAATTTATATAACGGCGTATAAATACACTAAAAAAATGAAAAAAAAGAATACTAGTAGCAATGGATAGTAAACACGCTGCTACTAGCTAGATTAGCAGCAGCACGGGAGAGAACAAGCGTTGTCGCTATGTGTCTTAGCAGTAGCGCGTGTGACACGCGCTACTGCTATGTAATAGCTGTAGCGCCTTATTAGTAGCGCGGCAGCCCGCGCTACTAGTGGGCATTAAACCCACACTACTACTAGGGTTTTCCCTAGTAGTGCCTAGCTAACTACACCACCTCCATTAATGCATCTACTTTCTCTTTTTCCTTCCCCTCCACTACTTGAAGTTGTCTCCTCCCAAATTAGCTAGCTAGGTAGATGTAGCATTTAGTAAAGTGACCTATGTGCCCCCTAACTAGATCTAGCTTTGTCAAGAAGAGCTTTGTCCACTTTTGATCTCCCTACTACCTCATAATCTATCCACTGTGTGCTCGATCTCAAGATAGGTGTGTGACTAAAAATTCATGCTTCTGCAAGAATGGAAATATGTGTATGTGTGTGCGATATGATAATTGGGCGATATGATGGAAATATTGTGTGTGTGGCATGAGTTGACGCCGAATTGTGCTTGTGAGTTGCCTATGTTTTGCCGAAATGTCAATTTATTTCTGTTTCGGCGAATTCCGGGCAAACTCTAGATCTATATGTCCTATTTTTAGGGAAGGTCATGCCGAATTTTTGTATGACATTGATGCATGCACGCATTTTTGTAATCAATTTGTTTATTATTACCATGCGGGCGTTCATGATGGTCAGTGGAACGATGGTGGACAGGTGGTTGCGGTCGGCTGTGCAGGACATGAAAGAAAAAAAACTGACAGAGGTTTTATGTCCGTATCGAAGATGCAAAGGAATAGTTTGGCTCGACCCCTATGACAAAGGTCATGTCGAAGCGCACCTGCTCATGACTGGTTTCATGGATGGCTATACTCGGTGGATAATTGAAGATGAGGATGATGATGTTGAGGATGCCGACGGGGCAGGCAATGATGACACGGGGCAAGACAAAGAGATGATCGATAATGGCGGAGGGGAAGAGGCCAGACATGGAGGCGGAGAAGGGGCCAGACATGGTGGAGGAGAAGGGGCCGGACATGGCAGTGGAGAGAACATGGAATCCACACCGCAGAGTTCGTCGGTACTAAGTTCAATCATGCGGGACCCTCATGTTCAAGCACTGCTTCACAAGGAGACGAATACTGAGATAGGTGCTTCTAGAGAGGAGGCTAAGCTGCAGCAACTCATGGTAGACTCGAACACTCCATTGTAGGATGGTTGCAATCCTAAGGTGACCCGCTTGAGTTTCACGCTCCAACTTCTAAAGACGAAGGCTAAAAACAAATGGACAGACACTAGCCTCGATGAGCATCTGAAGTACCTAAAGGATGTTCTTCCCGCGGGGAATCTATGTCCTACTAGTGTGGATGAGGCCAAGAAGATCGCGTGCCCTCTTGATCTGCTGCATGTTAGATACCATGCATGCATAAACGATTGCATAATTTATTGGAAGGAGCACGCAGAAAAAACAAGCTGTCCGGTGTGCAATGCTTCTCGATACAACAAGGCCGGGAAGAAATGTCCCCAGAAAGTTGTATGGTACTTATCAATCACTCCCCATCTCCAGCGGTATTTCATAGATCCCAAGGAAGAAAAGCTCATGCTCTAGCACGTGGAGAGGAAGAAGCCCGACGATGGAGATGTTTCGAAGCTGAGACACGTCCATGATGGAAGCCAGTGGAGAGAGTTGAACGACTTCTATCGATATTTTGAATGTGATGCAAGGAACATCGTGCTCGGCGCCTGTATCGATGGCATGAATCCGTTTGGAAACCAGAACACCAACCATAGCACATGGCCCGTGTTTGTATGGATGTACATCCCCCCTGGTTGTGCATGAAGTTTAAGTACATTCACATGAGCATGCTGATTCAAGGGCCAAACAACCAAGAAATAATATTAATCTGTATCTGGGGCTACTTCAAGAGGAGTTAGACACGTTATGGAAAACACCGGCCAAGACATGGGACGCCAGCAAAGGCGAGTATTTCTACATGAGAGCCGCGTTGATCACAACGGTGCACGACTATGTCAGTTACGGATATGTCGCAGGCAAGGTGTGCCATGGATATTGCAGATGCATGCGGTGCATGGATGATACGATTTCTCAGCAGCTAACGTCAAGGAAAGATGGCGGGTCTGTGAAAATCGTGTACATGGGGCATCAAAGATGGCTCGATCTAGACAACCCATGGAGAAACCATGGAGATTTATTCAATGGTCACGCTGAGCATCGAGGACCTCCACGTAAGTGGAGCGGCGCCGAAATCGATGAGCTGTTAAAAAACTAGGAACAGTGCCCCGTGCCAGGAAAGACGATGAAAAAGGCGCTGGAGCCACTGCTGAAGGTACGGAAGACGAGGTCTATGTTCTGGGACTTGGAGTACTGGAACAAACTCGACACACCTCATTGCCTTGATCAAATGCATATTTGTAAGAATGTCCTTGAGAGCTTGCTCGCGACACTGATGAACATGCCAGATAAGACGAAGGATGGGATGAAGGCAAGAAAATACTTGCAAGATTTGAATATCAGGAAAGATCTGCACATGCCGCCCCGTAAAAATATAGACAAGACAGAGACGGAGCCAAAGGCGCGGGAGAAGAAGGGCAAGAAAGAAAAGGAAGAGGATTATTGCCTCCATTCTTGCTTCACCTTAAGTTAGTCTGAGATCGATCAATTCTCTAAGTGCCTTACCGGAGTTAAAGTTAGATCCGGTTACTGTGGCAAGATAAGCAGATATGTAGACACGGACAAGAAAAGGTTCAGCGGGATGAAGTCCCATGACTGTCATGTGATGACGACGCAGATACTACCTGTTGCCCTTAGAGGGATAATGGACAAGCACGTCTGTGACACGCTTATTGGTCTCTGCAACTTTTCCGACGTCATCTCTCGAAAGTCGATCAGTGTGAAGCAGCTCCGAAGGCTACAAGAAGAGATCGTTGTGATATTGAATGAGCTTGAGATGTACTTCCTGCCTGCATTCTTTGACGTCATGGTGCATCTGTGTGTCCATATTGTGGACGACATAATAGATCTGGGGCCGTCATTCCTGCACAACATGATGCCGTTTGAGAGGATGAATGGGATCATCAAAGGATTCGTTCGTAACATGTCTCGTCCGGATGGAAGCATTGTCCAGGGCTATCTAACACAAGAGTGCATCTCTTTCTGTGAGAATTTTCTATATGGTGCAGACCAGTCGCCTGGTGTTGGTGTTGGTTTGCCCGTTAACAAGAACGATGGGAGGCTTTAAGGAGAAGGTCACTCCAACAGTCGCAGGGAACTGCGTGTGGCATACTCAGATCGACGCAACAACTTTGACAGAGCAAACTTGGTAGTGCTACAACACTTAGACGAGGTAGATCCTTTCGTGGCACTGCACAAATAAATTATCTCAAAGAAGTATCGTGACCAGGGGGTATGCAGGACGGACGCCGAAGTTACTAGAGAGCACAACACCACTTTCCTGCATTAATTCAAAGATAGATTGCTCATATACGCCTTAGCACATGGCCCCTCGCCCAACCATGTCACCTATCAGGCATACGATATCAATGGATACACGTTCTACACGGAGGCCAAAGATATCGACAGTGATGATCAGAACTCAGGGGTGACCACGGAATGCATGACCGGTAGTGACAATGGCGCAACTGAGAGATTTTACGGAAGGTTTGAGGTGATTTGGGAGCTTGACTACTCTGGACTGCACAACACGACGATGTTCTGTGTCAGATGGGCTAGGAATGTCGAAAGAGAAAACCGGTATTTCACTACCATGACTATACCCGACGCCAAGAGCGCTACCGTGAACGCTATCGCAAAAAACGAGCCATGGTTACACGCTAAGCACGTGACACAGTGCTTCTTCATAACCGACCCACGCAATCCCCGCCGTGTTGTCGTGAGGAGAGGCAAAAGGGACATCATTGGAATGGATGGAGTCGCCAACGAGGAAGACTACGATTAGTACGACAACCCAATGAGGGAAGATGACGATGACGATGAAGTATACGTCAAAAGAAGAATCAATACTACATTACCTAAGAAAAATCACACTCCATGGAAACGGAAAAGTCACAATGAGGGCCTCAATTAGTTTTTCAATGAACAAGAAGGGAAATAAGCTCACTCAAAAATGAAAACATCAACCTGAGGAACCTAATGTTATCGGTCAAATGATGTAATATATATGTTCCTATTTTGTATACACACTTAGCCATTATGCATGGGTCCAATGATGTAATATATACGTTCCTATTTTGTATACATACTTAATCGTCAAATATGCAATATATATCACCTTCCCTTCGTTCACTGCTCTCAGAAAAAAAGAAAAGAAAAGTGAGAGAAAATAAAGGAAAAAAGAAGAAGAAAACAAACAGGAAAACTGCTATAGGTACTGGTAATAGCAGTAGCGCTTTTCGGAAAAAGAGCTACAGCTAGTCAAGGTAGCAGCAGCGGTTTCCTTGTAAAACCGTTATAGCTACATGTAATAGTAGAAGTGCGGTCTGCGTAAAACCGATATAGCTAACTTAGCTATAGCGTGTTTGGTTCAAACGCGCTACTGCTATGTCCACTTAACGCCCAAAATCCTTCTCTCTCTACTTCATCTCGCCCCTATTCCCCCAAAATCCCCACTCTCTCTTCCCCCATCACGCCGCCGGAGCCGTGCCCTCGCTGCGCCCCTGCGCTCGCCCCCGACCCCGGTGCTCGCCCCCGGCCTCGGCCCTGACCCCGACCCTAGCCCCGACCCCGACCCCGGCCCCGACCCCGGCTCTGGCCCCGGCACTCAACCCCTACTACGACCCCGGCCCCGACCCCGACCCCTCCCAACCTCTGTAAGCCCCCCACTGCTCCTCCTCTCTCTGCTAGCTAGGGTTCTTTGGTTAAATTATGTAGGTTTTAGTTAGGGCAGTAGGTTAATTAGGTTATCTATTTAGTTATGAATTTAGCTAGGTTTTTTAGTTTAAGTAATTGTTGTTATTTAAATTTTATAGTGCTAGTTAGTTAATTAGAATTAGTATTAAAAATAGAATTAGTTTAAGCAATTGTCCAAATCCACATCCCTTGTTAAAGCAAATTTAAATTTTACTTTCAAATATTGTTCTTGTATTTTTTTTCAATTTCTATATTTTTCTTCGTTTTATATGAAAATTTGAAGTGGACAAGTGATATGTGGACATGTGATGTTTTGGACATTTCATATTGGGAATTTGGATATGTCATTTGGACATGTGATGTTTTGGACATGTCATATCTGGAAAATGATGATTATGTGCAGGGTAAATGATCTGAGTGGCCTATGTTATGCCAGAATGTTGATTCATTTCCGTTCCGGTGAATTTCAGGCGCTTTATATGTCCATTTTTTAGCAAAGGTCATGCCGAAATTTTCCGTGAATTTTGGCATGACTTGTGCTAGATAGTAGGCATATTGAGTGCCGGGAGTTGCTGGGAAACGGCATTCCGGCAAACATAGATTTTTTTATGTCATTTCTCATTTTTGTCATAGTTTTAGAATTAAACGAGGAGACTTAATCATAGGAGAGATGTCGAACAACGAAGAAACCGGGCCTTCTGACCAGGATGCAGGCGAGATGGATTATGAGGGTGAACAAGAGTACCTCAACTATTTGTCTGCTAAGCATAGTCCAGGTTTGCAGGTCGGCCTCGATGATGGTACTGACGCCGACATTGACACCGACGGTGCCAGCACCGATGGCGGCATCGAGATCGGCGGGGAAGATATTGGCGGGGAAGGTACCGGCGCCGATGCCGCTACCGAAAAGAAGAAGCAGAAGAAGCAAAGGATACGAAAACCTAACAAACTAGGCATTAGACGATTGGTGATCACAAAGATGGCACCTGGCAAGTTTGAGCCATTAGAGCCGGAAGAACCTCGCAAGTGCTATGGGAACCAAGTACGATGCATCCTACGGGAACGCGTGAGCATCAACGATGATGACTTAAGGAGTAAAGAACATTTGAGGCAGTTGCTCCTGATGAAGTTGCACAAGAGATTCAAGTTCCCCGACCGGGATGATAACATAGAACAACCGTGGGATGATCCAAAGATGAAAAAGATTAACAATCACGCCATGGGCATGTTCAGCAATGATTTTTCCTCTTGGAAAGGGAGGGTGAAACGAGCTATTGAGGCTGAGGAACCCCTGTACAAGATTCTGGAGGAAAATCCGACACTTATGGAAGAGGTGTTTGAAAAGTTCAAGGACACTTGCGCTACCGAGGCAGCCAAGGCTTAGGCTGCGAAATTCAAGAGCCTTCAGCAAAGGAACACGGGGAAGCATCGCCTCGGAAGCCGTGGCTACCTCGGTAAAAGGCCCATATGGGATAAGGAGGATGCGGAACGTGAAGCCGCGGGTCTCCCAGACCCCTTCGCGAAGTGAACCAACCCCTTGGAGTGTGACTTCATCAGGGCCCTCTACAAGTGGGACAAGGAAAATAAGGTTTTTTACACGGACCAGATCACAACGAAATTGATTAGACTACTGGTAATTATTCTTTTACCACCTTACATTTATCTCTAGATCTAGTCGACTACACATTCATAAACGGTTCACGTTCCTTCTGCAGCAGAAGCAACACCAGCTTGCAGCCGAAAGCCCTACTTCTCCGATGAGGCCCAAGTGGGACACCCCTCTCAACCGGCCCTTAAACGAACTAAAGGGACTCCCTTTGGGCCAACGGCCGCAATATGGTCGTGTGCACGGCACCGGAGACGGTGCCACGTGGAAGGTGTTTTACGATGAGGGCCCGGAGGCCAAGAAGCAGAAAAATAAGTTTAGTCAGGCAGACATCAACGAGAAGGTGAAGCTTGCGTTCGAGAAAAAAGCAGCTGATGACACGAAAAAATAGCCGAGGAGAAAAATGAGTGGCTACAACAGGCAGTCAACGCCACTGTAACTGCGTGCAGAAATGATTTTGCAACTAACTTGGTCCCGGCTATCATCAACTGGGCGAAGGAAAATCCAGACAAGACGGTACATGATTTCCCGTTGCCCAGTTTCGTCGCGAGCAACTCCGTGGACAACAACACCACTGCACCATCACTTGCTCACTTAAGCGGGCCTCATCTCGCACCCGCACCCGCTCATAGCAGCCCGTCCTCTGTCTCTGGTGCGCTAGGCGGGCATTCGTCTTCGGCTGAGCTTGACGCCCTCATGGTAATTACATGTCGCACGAACATACATATCTAGAATATTCCAATTCCATTGCCTTTCGGATGTTTTACGCCGCAGACATGTGTTTGTCGGCCGACGAAACCCCGTGCACCGTACTCTACATGATCAAAGGCTAGAAGGTGGACGTGGGAAAGGGGGTGATAAAGAAGCCCTTGGATCTCACGTTCCACAACCAACCAATCCCCGCTGGGCACTTCAGGGTTACCTTGTTGAGTGTGACATCGGGGCACGAGGATTTGCCTCCTCCATTACGCCTAGGGGGAGAGGACGACAAGACCCCGCTGCGGATTGAAAGCTACAAGGGTTGGGTGCTACTATGGCTGAAGAATCTTCTTTGTCTGGAGCCGGCCAAGAGCACACCAATAACCACACATCAACAAGCATGTATGGAGACCGCCACCCCACCTACGCAATTACCAGCTCCTGTAGTGCCGGGTGAGAGCGGCGGACGACGTGATGAAGGGGGTGCAATAGTGCTGGCTGATGTAATAGGTCCCATAGAACAGAGAATGGATGATGAGACGGAGGAGATGGAGGACCCAATGGGTTTCCCCAATACAAACACGTATGAGGGTGACTTAGATATGATGAGTCAACCATATGACGAATCGGGCTATCAGCATGCTAATGAGGATATGGATGATCTGCCCGGGCAGGAACGTTGTAGCAGGGATTGCAAGAAGTCTCTCTTCATGAAATCCTCACAAGACACGCCTAAAGATGCTGCCTCAACATAGGCTCAACTAGCCGGGGGTCATATAGTGCTTAGCCTGGCAACACTTGGGCAGGGGTTAAGGAAGGGTCTGGAAGGTGTGCCCAAGAAAAAGGAGAGGAAGAGACTGGGGAAGATAGCTGCCTCCAAACAAGCCAGAGCACATAGCAGCCAGACGGTGGATTCTGAAGAGCGTGTACCCATGAAAGGTGCGACCATGTTCCATCTCACGGGTGAGCTGATGCTACCACCGAAACCACTGGAGGCACTATTAGGGGATCTCAATAGACTGCACGACCATGTGTTGTCGACTGAGAAAAGCCTACTAGCCCTGAAGGATCTAGGATATCCGACAAAAGTGGCTCGTGTGCCTGAGGGGAAGTGCTACGTCGACACACGACCCATGGAGGTGTTCTTCCTACGGTTTGACCATATCTTTGAGATGTTTCTGACAAGGCGGCTCGATTTCATAATCGTCCGCCTTTTCTACATATGAGCTCCATCCTGAAGAGAGAAGAAGTCTCACAAATCTGTGTGGCAGATCCGTACTACATGCACGAGTCTTTCTTGAGTCTCAGCAACTTTTAGCGTGAAACGTCTAGGGACTACCTCCAAAACTTCATGGTATAGAATAAGGACCAGGAAATTGTCCTCCTGCCTTATCATCCAACGTAACTCAGTTCCGGAAAACCCTTTTGTAGATTTCAATCATTTCTTCTCGCGCATATGGAGAATAATTTGAGGTGTCTCTTCCCCGCAGCAAAGGGCGCGCCGTCCTTATCGTTCTTTACCCGCGAGTCTCGCATGCCGTTTATTTCGACCCTACCAGAGACTATGAGAAGAAGGACTACACCCACATAATGAATATTCTAGACGATGCTCTCCAAGGCTTCAGCATTAGGGGTGGCCACCTAAATATCAGGAAACAAAGGAACAAGAAGTTTGGTTTCTCGCATAACACTAACTTCTGCTGCATCCATGTCCCAAAACCAAGCAAGAAAGATGGATTCTACCTCCTCCATCTCATGATTGAGTTCAACACGGATCGCCAAAAGCTTCGTATGACAACCAAAAATGATGATCATATCCGCAAGTGGGTAGAATCTCATGGAGAAGCGGATTATAAACTTAGAGATGACTTCTTTCGCTTCCAAAGGGACATGGCGACAATCATCATGAAAGAAATCGTTGATGAGAAGGGGATGTTCCACCATGGCCCTATATCGCGAGCTGACATCCGAACTCGCATAGTCATGCAACATCATGACCTCACACCATTCAAGAAGCTAGGGTCCATCCTTGATGATATGGAAGGATGGAACTTCTAGTGATTTACGATGCCGATGATGATATGTGTCGGTTGAACTTGTATACTTTCTGTAGCGATTAAACTTTGTGATGTCCACGGTCCCTGCCGAACTTGCGTAACACTACTTTGTCAGTTTGGGTACGATGAAATGCGTACATCTAGTTAATTAGTTTGCGTACTATATGTTGCATCTAGTTGCTAACCCTTTCTTTTTCGTGTTGCTCTAGTATATTTTGTTGCATATGGTCGTACATTCTCTTGATGAAGGGGTGCTATGTCATGTACAAAGGGAAGGTTCCGGGAGTGTACGACGAGTGGTATGAGTGTCAGGCGCAGGTGGAGGGGGTCTTGGGCGCCAGCCATAAAGGCTTCAAAAGAAGACAAGAAGCACAAGCTAGTTACTTGAGGTACATGCTAGCGCGAGAGAGCCCTCATAACCGCCGCCACATGTACTGCATAGTTCCGCTATCACTCATAATGATAGCACTTCTCGCATATATTATTGTTTAGATGGATGACGTTGTAGTTGCAAGTATTCGAGACTTGCATGTATCGCTATTTTCGAGATGATGACGAGAGACCAATTTGTGTTGGATGATGATTATGATGAGACTATTTGTATGTATATGCTATGATTACATTTGTGATCTCGCAGCCATTTGTATGTGTATGATGATGACATTTGTAACTGCTAAAGATTCTTGTATAAAGTATGTTTAAATACAAAACAAATATGCAGAAAAAAACTAATAAAATTAGCAGTAGTGAGTGGAGAAGAGTTAGCAGCAGCGTGCCACTAGCAGTAGCGCGGCCTAATAACGTGCCCTAGAGCTATTAGCAGTAGCGCGCTTTCAAAGCGCCAGCTGCTGCTACACTTGTATGGCAGTAGCGCGGGTGTACACGCGCTGCTGCTACAGGTTAGCTATAGCGTCGTATCAGTAGCGTGGGACCCCGCGCTACTGCCATACCTAAAACCTGCACTGCTGCTAGGGTTATCCCTAGTAGTGTATATCTAGTACATTCCACTGCCATGCACGATGAAACTTGGGCGGAGGTTTCTGCAGTTTACCGTACGAAGGATGAACCATGGCTCCTGCCAGGGTCAGCATTGAAGGCTGATCACGGGAGGGCACCAGCCCTTTCTTCTGGAGGTCGAAGGGGTTGCCTACAATGAGGCCTATCCGACCCAGGACTATTCTGTCGTTCATAAAGTCTACAGTCATGAATTTGACTAGGCCTCCCTTGAGGAAGTTCTTAAATTCCTCGCACTCAATGTCGGCATGGCATATGTGGTAGACCAAGCATAAGTCATGCACGCAAACCTGGATCACGGCGGGCTGCATCTTCTCTTCCTCCTTTAGATTCTTCTCTTTGTCCAGGGTTATGGTGTACTCAACATCTAGCCCAGCGACCCACTCATCATTTGAGTTTTCGAACATCTGCCTGAAGCGAGCAAGGCATCCTTTCACCGTCGCGGAAGAACATGTGTAGATGACGTCGAACTCATCATTGGTGATGGTTCTAACCTTGTACTCATCGCTAATCATGGAGATTTGGGACGCCATGGATTTGGGAGCAGTGTTAGGATTAGTGGAACTGCCGTAATGTGAAAGGACAGTACGACTAGGAGCGAACTGCCGTAATGTTAAAGGACGTCCGGGGACGAGTAGGAGCGAACTGCCAGCGGTTTTTCGATTGTAAAAATGCTGAGTGGGGCATGCGAATGGCAGGGTAGTGGCTTTCCTGGTGGATAAATGGATTCATGCACAGTACTATGGGGGCCCAATTAGATGTCATGTCTACTCAACACCCAATTAAATGGCTTTCAATGTCATGTCAAGCATCGGGAAAATTACTGGTGATACGAAGCTTTCCATTCTCCCATGATACGGGCTTCCGAGAGCCCTTGGATCTGAGATCGAACGATTGCATGGCGTGATTCTAGACCTATGGGTGAATATCCTATCCTGGAGGGTTATTCTGCAAATATTCAGCAACTTAGCATGCGACCGTTTGATTTCAGATCCAAGGGTTGTCAGCAGCCCGTATCATGGGCGCGCCTACCACGACCGTCGCCTCGCTCGCGCGGTCGCGCCCTTGGAGATTTAACACGGTGCGTTAGGCTATCTGATGTTGGCATGTTATACATAGTCATCACTTAGTCACTCATACAACAAGGTTAGCTATAAGGTTGGCTATAAGTGTATTTTTTACTTCTCTCTATCTCTTTCTTCATAGTATTTATTGCATTTGCTAAGGACTGACCTCTTCCAACGAAATGGTGCTTAGATGAGGTGCTAAGGGCATTAAATGGATTAGCAACTGAAGTCCCCAATGCATAGGTGCTTAGTTTTTTGTTGCTAAGTTTACTTCATTTAATTAGCTATAGACTCAAAATTGTCTTTTCACCTAGGTACACACGCTTAGCACCGTTTCTTCCCGGGGTACCCAAACTAGTCTCTCTCTTCTTAATTAACTTGCCACATCAGACTTTATGCCTATGTGGCAGGCTTAGCACCTGTACGAGCAAGTACAATAGTGGGCTATAAGCCAGCTTACATGGCATTTTTGCATTGTGGAGGAAAGAGGCAAGGAAATAGTGGAGGAGTGGGCTCTCATGCAAGAGCCAACCTCTACATGGTTGAGCATTGGGAGAGGCACCTGTATACCATGGAGGTGGTTAGGAATCAGGAGACTCACGCCAGTCATAGCGCCATAGTTAAAATGATAATGGCAAGTAAAATCACGGGGTCCCACCTGTCCTGCAATAACTCGCTGTCAAATCACATAGCCCTACGTTTGCAGCAGCCTACTCCCTCATCTTCTCACGTCTCTATCAAACCGACTAGGCGGAACTGCCCCGCCTACCGCGCGGGAAACGCCCTCGACTTTTAAATAGTACAGTATACTAATTTTGTATCCATGTATTGCGCCATGGAGCAAAGCCTCAAGAAAACGGCGGTACACATGTACGGAGTATACATCACGCCCGTAGCATTCGCGTCACACCCCAGACGGTCGGGCGGTCTGGCACGCTGCTCTCCAAATGGAACGCGCATCATATTGCATTTGCACACACATGTGGGACCACAATTGAGAACCGAACATAGGCACACTCCCCGGACCCACAAGTCGGGTTTGTTATTAGAAGAGAGAGACGAACGATAGTATTAGAGAAGTGTTGTACAGAAGTTGGAGCCTGAATGATCCCTGCATGACATGGAAGATCAATTCATCCATGCATGTGACCAGACTCTAGCAGACACACCTGGATTGGCTATCGTCTACATATCGTGCAGGCTGTGTTGTACAGGGTTGTAGTTCTGATGAGAAATCTAAAAAAAGGTTTCTTGTCATCTCGTAATATTAGGTGTCATGTGCTTTGGATCACTACGAGGGTTAAACAGCGACAACTGAGTTCCTCCAAGGCCCTGGTCATTGGCGGCACATGCAGGAAGACTAATCGACTGCCATCTAGGTCAAGCCGGCTATGTTAATTAGGACATCTATCGATGGACCCCTTTTCTACGAGTTTATCTTTAATTTGTGCTTCGATCCTCATCTAGTTTGTCTGTCGGGATTCATGTTGTCTCCTTTGGGAAGTGAGGTTATGGTTTCTTGTCAGGTGGCATTTTTTGTGTTATATGTTATAATCCGGTGCTTTAGATCAAAATGACGACAACTGCGCCTCCGGGGCACGTGCATGAAGACTTCTCGACAGTCATTGACGAGGTCAAGCCGGCTCCGGTAGACAGAAGAAAACTAGTACTCCACTATATAGGGAGGAGCCTCCACGCTTGCTTGCTAGTGTTGCTCTCTTCACACTGTCTCGTCCTCTCCGGATCTAAACACGACAGCGGTGGCCACACACACACACACACACTCTCTCTCTCTCTGCTCAACATGGTCACAGATCCAGCCGGATCCTCTCCGCCGGGGAAGGTGAGAAGGTGCAATGTTCATGCGGTCGTCCTCGGTGACGACGCTTACCCACTGTCGGCGCGACCCGATCAGCGTGCCTTGTCGTTCTCTCCCAAGCACCGCTGGCTAGGGAGGGCCTCCGACCCCTTCTTCCTCGCTGCCGTAGTGTGGGAACATCCGGCCTCCCACCGCCTACCTAGCGACATCCCGATGACCCTCAGGTATAACTTCCTTTGAAACCGGACTTGCTCTACTTCCCGTGCTCCCAACGTTGCTGCATTTGTATCTTTTACTATTTCTCAGGCCCCCTCATAGATAGGATCGATAGGCTGTTCGAAAGCCACCTAAATTTTTACTGTTAAGAGGTAAAACTAGTAATCTAGTACTGCTTGGTTCAAACAAGGAAGAAAGGGGTGGGGGTGGGGGAAGATCTGTTACCTGAATCTAGGACTTGGTCGAAAGAGGAAATAATGGGGGCGAAAAGTAGTAGAGACTGGCTATCCAACTGGTCTGTTGGTCTAATAGGGAAATAAAGGGAAACGCAGTACAAACTCAATATAAACCCAATCTATTGGTTGAAAAAGGAAATAAAGTGGGGACTGGGGGACAAGTCAATAGAGTAAGTCCAGCACTAGATTTGCTAGCCTCACATAGTATAAGGTGGCTATATCAAACAAAAATGGGATCAACCCAGATATCCCGTTCTGATGTTTGTTGCCCTGAGCCACTCTTATGTAATTCCACTGGTAGAATGTAGCAGTCGCACTGTTAAAAGTAAGGACGCATTAAAACAATGTTGGTTTCAATGTAATGTCTCCAGCAATATGAATCAATGGCACTTTTTTTCATGTCCTGCTAAATTTCCCATTACGATACGTTTCTTCTTTTCATTAGAAATGCAACTTTCCTAGTCCGCCTACTCTCCCGTGCCCAAATACCAACTCTGTAGCAGTTGTTAATTTAATGTTGGTGGTAAAATGAAGCAATGGCACCATTAAAGTAATGTCGTATTTATCGGTTGTCATAGTTAATCCTAATGCCCACACTAATATCTAGCAATGCTGTTGCCTTAGAAATTGCTACTATCCTTGTAGGATTGCCATTCAGATAAGGAACATGCTTCTTTTCATTTGATGTATGTTTCATCACTTGATAGTCACCCTGCTTTCCACCTTTTTCGTGCAAATAGAGATATACATTTCACGCTTGATCTTGGTTGAACTGCACAAATGATATCCAAATTATAGTTGAAAATTCCAGGAGCTTCACAACCAACCTTGATGTTGCTCAATTTTATTACAACTAATGAAGAAAAAGATCTGTGGGTTTCGTTTTCTGATGGAAATGGAACCGGGGCTGGAGCCCTTTTCTTAAAAAAATGAAGAAGAAGCTGCTAGCTCATGGGACATTGCTTCATTTTAGGTGAACTGCACCAAAAGGTCCCATGAATTGAACCATCCATGTTGGTGACTGGTGTCATCCCTTCTACGATGGCGTTGACTGCAGATATGGTTCCCATGATGAGGTATGTTCCTTTTTGGTCTGACCATTTGCCAAATGTCCTGCATGTTGAGTCTGCTCTTGTGCTACCGTTTTGGCACTGCCATGATAAAGCAGTAATGTTATTATTTTGCACCTTAATCTAGTGGCATTATTAATTTGAGGCAATGTTTTGGCACTGCTAGTGCCACTGATTTTTTTATATATCGAAAGAGGGGGTTTCCTCCAATTTCATTAAAGAAACCCAACCATAGAGAACCATTATCCGACAACATCTTAGTGTAAACGGGCAGTTATGCAACTACTACTAGAACAGACTGAGTACTAGCAGGAGACAAGTTCGTCACATAAGCTAGGTAGGTAAGGTGACGCAGCACCAGCTCGACCAAGTTTGGATTACAACACAAATGCTACCACAGAAACATCAGGAGGGGAAGATAGGGACTGAAAGAGTCAGCTTCAGCATACCAGTCTAAGCACCCCTGGCCTCCATCCCTGCGACGCACGGTACACCTCGTTTGCCACCTGCTCGACCCTAGTGCCACTGATAAAATGAAGTAATAATGCAGTTAAAATAGAGAGAGTGTCTCTCTATCATTTCATTTCCAATGTAGATAAAGAAAGTGCTTCTCTTTGTTAGTATATGTTTCATCAACTAGTCCCATTGTTAATGTCTAAGCGTTTCTGCAAACTGGGGTGCTTAATTTTAGTTGATCTGCACAAAAAATAGAGATTGGAATGTCTCAAGGCCCCTCCTTGTACTACCGTTGTACACTGATGTTCATCACTGGTAGAAGGTGTATCGGGGAGACTTGGGTTAATTTTCAGTATGAGGCGTACCATATGAGGCGTCGCAGGGCCCATCTCGCCCTCACAACATGGCATACTATGATACTATCGCAATATTTACTTCTATTTATTAGTGTATGTTTAATCAACTAGTGCTACTATAATGTAATCATGCTTTTTCATTATCTATGCAAACAGGGTAATTCAGCTGCATTTTGGTAGAACTGCACAAATGTACGGATGGAACTGGCATATATGCAGAGTGCGAGGTGTGCCAAGTAAAAATTACCAACACCAACCATGCTCCATGAACGCATTGGCATCCACCACCACTAGTGGGATGTGTGGCGCTCATTGTGGACGGATCTTTCTCGGCAGCAAATCCTCTAACCAAATACTCGTAGCTTATATTGAAAGTTTTCTAGGGAGTACTCTTTTCTGAAAGAAGCACCAATCTATTTTTATTTATTTGTACACAGTGTCACAACTTTGACCCAAAGGTCCAGAGCCATTTTAGGGTGATTTGCGTAGTACTTGAAGACTGATTGTAAGCATGATTTTCATTAGCCGTCACACTGATTGTAAGCATGACCAGATGGAAGATTAGGTTAGTGCGAAGCTTACATTAAACCCTACTGCCACCGTTGAAACGAGGCGAGCGTCAAGGGAACCATGGAGAACGGTGGGGGAAGCGATGTCGCACCATCCGGCCTCTTCTTGCGGTGGAAGAATGAATACTCCTGTGGCTCCGACTGGCTCTGCACCCTCACGAACAACACACCATACATGATTGATTCGTTATCCTTTGCGTGCTCGTCCTTCGACCTGTATGCCCACCACCTCCGCCTGACTTTCGCCTCGGGCGAATCTGTCTGCTCCATTGCCTAGAAGAGATACTCGATGAACTCAAAGGACTGCGGTGTGACTGTCGCCGAGGAGTACATCACCACCCTCATCGCCGCCGTCTCGCTCTTTCGCATACATTGCCACATGGCCCTCACCTCCCTTGAAATCTCCCACTCATTGTCAAACCAAGTAAGGATCTCCTTCAACCTGGCTAACTTTTCCTGGTCGCCGCCGATGATCTGCCTGATTCACCGCTGCATCCTCTCTATAGATGTCCTTCTGAGTGGTCCGGTGCTATCTTTGGAAGATGGGAGGAGAGATGGTGGTCTTGCAATAGAGAAGAGGGAGAGGCGAGATGGTAGTTTTGGAATGAAGATGATGGAGAGGAGAGGGGGTGGTTTTGGAATGGAGAAGAGGGAGAGGTGACATAGTGGTTTTGGAATGGAGATGATGGAGAGGAGAGGAGGTGGTTTTGCAATGAGAAGAGGGAGAGGCGAGACAGTGGTTCTAGAAGGGAGATGGTGGAGAGGAGAGGAGGTGGTTTTGCAATGGAGAAGAGGCAGAGGAGAGTGCGGCAGCGATTGACGATTCGACGAGAGGGCCGGCGCGCTGTGACTCGATCAAAATCAAAATCAATTTACCCTTCAATTAAGAAAGTGACCCCACATTAACTAGTTGTCAGGACCCCGATTCCAAGTCACGTCGATCTAGCCGGTAACACCTCATATCACTTTGCGGCCTCACGCACGGTATTCCCACGGGTGTCGCCTTACCATGGCCCGGAACCGTTTGCGCCTTTTGGCTCACGTATATGATAGTGTCGCTGGCATCCATATGACAGAGAACCCGGGCCGACATGGCTAGTCATGAACCCAAAGCGGCACCAACCTATGGGGACAGGCATACATGAATCACATCGAGCATGTCGGTCAGCAGCGTGTGAATCCGGGCTGTAGCACTGGGCTAACAGGACTCCGGGAACCCGGGCTGTAGCAGGCTAGGCAGGACTCCGGATGTCACCGCGTGTCATTTCCCCGAAGGGACAGACACAGGAACGAAGTGAAACACATGCCGGCCAGTCAAGTGTCCTGAGCAGTAGTGCTGGGCTAGCAGGACTCCGATGAACCGGGCTGTAGCGGACTACTAGGCTCATGGAAGCACTAGACTACATTTGCCCATAAGAGAGGCTGCCAAGGATAAACAACTAGATTGTCGGATCCCACACATACCAAGCATTTCACTACTAGGAAAAGGGCTAAAGATGAAATTGACACTAATGGCGCACTGTACATGTGGTGCGCCATTACTAAATACTAATGGCGCACCATGTGTTGGTGCGCCATTAGTGTGCAAATACTAATGGCGCACCACATCCACGGTGCGCCATTAGTAAAAAAAATTAATTTTTTTTCAAAACTACTAATGGCGCACCGTGGGAATGGTGCGCCATTACTAGTTGAACTAGTAATGGCGCACCATGCCACGGTGCGCCATTAGTAACTTGGCCACCACTTCCACCGAATGCACCCCCCCCACCCCGTGGACCGCCTTTTCAGTTTTAAAAAAATAAAAAATGATGGAAATGTCAAAAAAATAAAAGAAAATAAGTTTCCCATGTGATATGTGGTCTAGTTGTTGTGAAAATTTACAAATATGAATTTCGACTTTATTTGCGAAATCTCTCGAGAATTTGTAAAATGGGCATAACTTTTGCGTAGGAACTCGGATGAAAAAGTTTTTTATATGAAAAATCATCTACTCAAAAAGTTACATCCAAATTTGTTAGCTTACGGCCAAGATATCCTACAATGCACTTTAGTGCATTCAGGATTTCTAATAGCGAGGAATGCTTAATAGCGAAAGACTGGACCAAATTTGTGATGGAGGAGTGCAGAGAAGTACTAGGGGGCAGTAATCAGAAGCGCATGCCATGATTAGGAGACAAGTTCATCTGCATGATCCAACTTGATGAAGGAGGAGAGCTACACATGTTTTATGTTATTTTACCTGAGAGAGAGAGAGAGCAGTAGGAGTGATTAGCTAGCTAGAAATGAGTTTGAAGATGATGATGTGCTACACTATGACTATGATGATTAAATAGCTAGTGTTGGTGGTAATGACTATGATGATTATTATTAGCTAGTGTTGGTGGTGATTAGATAGCTACCGCATCTAGTGTTGGTGGTGATTAGCTAGCTAGAATGATTTTGAAGATGATGATGTGCTACACTATGACTATGGTGATTAAATAAATACTGTTGGTGGTAATGACTATGATGATGATTAAATAGCTTGTGCTGGCGGATTAGATTCAAGTGGAGGCAACATGTGGTGCACATCGAAAGTACTACTAGTCCAAACTAGATCAAGTTTGGATTAGTAGTATACTTTTGACATGCACCACATATTGCCTCCACTTGAACCAAATACACCTTCATTTGACACACTGTTATGGACATAATGATATAAACCTCATAATTGGTATTGTACCAAAATTTATATAACGGCGTATAAATACACTAAAAAATGAAAATAGGAATACTAGTAGCGATGGATAGTAAACACGCTGCTACTAGCTAGATTAGCCACAGTGCGGGAGAGAACAAGCGTTGTCGCTATGTGTCTTAGCAGTAGCGTGTGTCGCACGCGTTACTACTATGTAATAGCTGTAGCGCCTTATTAGTAGCGCGGCAGCCCGCGCTACTAGTGGGCATTAAACCCGCGCTACTACTAGGGTTTTCCCTAGTAGTGCCTAGCTAACTACACCACCTCCATTAATGCATCTACTTTCTCTTTTTCCTTCCCCTCCACTACTTGAAGTTGTCTCCTCCCAAATTAGCTAGCTAGGTAGATGTAGCATTTAGTACAGTGACCTATGTGCCCCCCTAACTAGATCTATCTTTGTCAAGAAGAGCTTTGTCCACTTTTGATCTCCCTGCTACCTCATAATCTCTCCACTGTGTGCTCGATCTCAAGATAGGTGTGTGACTAAAAATTCATGCTTTTGCAAGAATGGAAATATGTGTATGTGTGTGAGATATGATAATTGGGCGATATGATGGAAATTGTGTGTGTGTGGCACGAGTTGACGCCGAATTGTTCTTGTGAGTTGCCTATGTTTTGCCAAAATGTCAATTTATTTCTGTTTCGGCGAATTCCGGGCAAACTCTAGATCTATATGTCCTATTTTTAGGGAAGGTCATGCCGAATTTTTGTATGACATTGATGCATGCACGCATTTTTATAATCAATTTGTTTATTATTACCATGCGGGCGTTCATGATGGTCAGTGGAACGATGGTGGACAGGTGGTTGCGGTCGGCGGTGCAGGACATGAAAGAAAAAAACCTGACAGAGGTTTTATGTCCGTATCGAAGATGCAAAGGAGTAGTTTGGCTCGACCCCTATGACAAAGGTCATGTCGAAGCGCACCTGCTCATGACTGGTTTCATGGATGGCTATACTCGGTGGATAATTGAAGATGAGGATAATGGTGTTGAGGATGCCGACGGGGCAGGCAATGACGAAGGGGAAGGGGAAGAGGCCGGACATGGAGGCGGAGAAGGGGCCATACATGGTGGAGGAGAAGGGGCCGGACATGGCAGCGGAGAGAACATGGACTCCGCACCACAGAGTTCGTCGGTACTAAGTTCAATCATGTGGGACCCTCATGTTCAAGCACTTCTTCGCAAGGAGACGAATACTGAGAGAGGTGCTTCTAGAGAGGAGGCTAAGCTGCAGCAACTCGTGGTAGACTCGAACACTCCATTTTATGATGGTTGCAATCCTGAGGTGACCCGCTTGAGTTTCATGCTCCAACTCCTAAAGACGAAGGCTAAAAACAAATGGACCAACACTAGCCTCGATGAGCATCTGAAGTACCTAAAGGATGTTCTTCCCGTGGGGAATCTATGTCCTACTAGTGTGGATGAGGCCAAGAAGATTGCGTTCCCTCTTGATCTGCTGCATGTTAGATACCATTCATGCATCAACAATTGCATAATTTATTGGAAGAAGCACGCGGAAAAAACAAGCTGTCCGGTGTGCAATGCTTCTCGATACAACAAGGCCGGGAAGAAATGTCCCCAGAAAGTTGTATGGTACTTACCGATCACTCCCCATCTCCAGCGGTATTTCGTGGATCCCAAGGAAGCAAAGCTCATGCGCTGGCACGTGGAGAGGAAGAAGCCCGACGATGGAGATGTTCCGAAGCTGAGACACGTCAAGGATGGAAACCAGTGGAGAGAGTTGAACGAATTCTATCGATATTTTGAATGTGATGCAAGGAACATCGTGCTGGGCGCCTGTACCGATGGCATGAATCCGTTTGGCAACCAGAACACCAACCATAGCACACGGCCCGTGTTTGTATGGATGTACAACCCCCCTAGTTATGCATGAAGTCGAAGTACATTCACATGAGCATGCTGATTCAAGGGCCAAACAACCAGCAAATAATAGTAATCTGTATCTGGGGCTACTTCGAGAGGAGTTAGACACGTTATGGAAAACACCGTCCAAGACATGGGATGCCATCAAAGGCGAGTATTTCTACATGAGAGCCGCGTTGATCACAACGGTGCACGACTATGTCGGTTACAGATGTGTCACAGGCAAGGTGTGCCATGGATATTGCAGATGCATGCGGTGCATGGATGATACGACGTCTCAGCAGCTAACGTCAAGGAAAGATGGCGGGTCTGTGAAAATCGTGTACATGGGGCATCAAAGATGGCTTGATCCGGACGACCCGTGGAGAAACCATGGAGATCTATTCAATGGTCACGCTGAGCATCGAGGACCTCCATGTAAGTGGAGCGGCGCCGAAATCGATGAGCTGTTGAAAAACTGGGAACAGTGCCCTATGCCAGGAAAGATGATGAAAAAGGCGCTGGAGCCACTGCTGAAGGTATGGAAGACGAGGTCTGTGTTCTGGGACTTGGAGTACTGGCACAAACTCGACACACCCCATTGCCTTGATAAAATGCATATTTGTAAGAATGTCCTGGAGAGCTTGCTCGCGACACTGATGAACATGCCAGATAAGACGAAGGATGGGCTGAAGGCAAGAAAATACTTGCAAGATTTGAATATCAGGGAAGATCTGCACATGGCGCCCCGTAAAAATATAGACAAGATAGAGACGGAGACAAAGGCGCGGGAGGAGAAGGGCAAGAAAGTAAAGGAAGAGGATTATTGCTCCCCCCTTCTTGCTTCACCTTAAGTCAGGCTGAGATCGATCAATTCATTAAGTGCCTTACCGGAGTCAAAGTTAGATCCGTTTACTGTGGCAAGATAAGCAGATATCTAGACACGGACAAGAAAAGGATCAGCGGGATGAAGTCCCATGACTGTCATGTGATGACGACGCAGATACTACCTGTTGCCCTTAGAGGGATAATGGACAAGCACATCTGTGACACGCTTATTGGTCTCTGCAACTTTTTCGACGCCATCTCTCGAAAGTCGATCAGTGTGAAGCAGCTCTGAAGGCTACAAGAAGATATCGTTGTGATATTGAATGAGCTTGAGATGTACTTCCCGCCCGCATTGTTTGACGTCATGGTGCATCTGTGTGTCCATATTGTGGACGACATAATAGATCTGGGGCCGTCATTCCTGCACAACATGATGCCGTTTGAGAGGATGAATGGGATCATCAAAGGATCCATTCGTAACATGTCTCATCCGGATGGAAGCATTGTCCAGGGCTATTTGACACAAGAGTGCATCTCTTTCTGTGAGAATTTTCTATATGGTGCAGACCAGCCGCCTGGTGTTGGTGTTGGTTTGCCCGTTAACAAGAACGATGGGAGGCTTTAAGGAGAAGGTCACTCCAACAGTCGCAGGGAACTGCACGTGGCATACTCAGATCGATGCAATGACTTTGACAGAGCAAACTTGATAGTGCTACAACACTTAGACGAGGTAGATCCTTTCGTGGAACTGCACAAATAAATTATCTCAAAGAAGTATCATGACCAGGGGGTATGCAGGACGGATGCCGAAGTTACTATAGAGCACAACTCCACTTTCCAGCATTAATTCAAAGAGCATATTATTGCTAATCCCATGGAGGAGGGCTCTAAGGATAGATTGCTCATATACACCTTAGCACATGGCCCCTCGCCCAACCATGTCACCTATCAGGCATACGATATCAATGGATACACGTTCTACACGGAGGCCAAAGATATCGACAGTGATGATCAGAACTCAGGGGAGGCCACGAAATGCATGACCGGCAATAACAATGGCGCAACTGAGAGATTTTATGGAAGGTTCGAGGTGATCTGGGAGCTTGACTACTCTGGACTGCACAACACGACGATGTTCTGTGTCAGATGGGCTAGGAATGTCGAAAGAGAAAACCGGTATTTCACTACCATGACTATACCCAAAGCCAAGAGCGCTACCGTGAACGCTATCACAAAAAAACGAGCCATGGTTACACGCTAAGCACGTGACACAGTGCTTCTTCATAACCGACCCATGCAATCCCAGCCGTGTTGTCGTGAGGAGAGGCAAAAGGGACATCATTGGAATGGATGGAGTCGCCAATGAGGAAGACTATGATTAGTACGACAACCCAATGAGGGAAGATGACGATGATGATGAAGTATACGTCAAAAGAAGAATCAATACTACTAAGAAAAATCACACTCCATGGAAACGGAAAAGTCACAATGAGGGCTCAATTATTTTTCAATGAACAAGAAGGGAAAGAAGCTCACTCAAAAATGAAAACATCAACGCTGAGGAACCTAATGTTAGCGGTCAAATGATGTAATATATATGTTCCTATTTTGTATACACACTTAGCCATTATGCATGGGTCCAATGATGTAATATATACGTTCCTACTTTGTATACATACTTAATCGTCAAATGATGCAATATATATCACGTTCCCTTCGTTCACTGCTCTCAGAGAAAAAGAAAAGAAAAGTGAGAGAAAATAAAGGAAAAAAGAAGAAGAAAACAAACATGAAAACTGCTATAGGTACTGGTAATAGCAGTAGCGCTTTTCGGAAAAAGAGCTACAGCTAGTCAAGGTAGAAGCAGCGGTTTCCTTATAAAACCGCTATAGCTACATGTAATAGTAGTAGTGCGGTCTGCGTAAAACCGATATAGCTAACTTAGCTATAGCGTGTTTGGTTTAAACGCGCTATTGCTATGTCCACTTAGCCCCCAAAATCCTTCTCTCTCTGCTTCATCTCGCCTCTTTTCCCCCCAAATCCCCACTCTCTCTTCCCCCGTCACGCCGCCGGAGCCGTGCCATCGCTGCGCCCCTGCGCTCGCCCACGACCCCGGTGCTCGCCCCCGGCCCCGGCCCTGACCCCGACCCAGGCCCCGACCCCGACCCCGGCCCCGACGCCGACTCCGACCCCGGCCCCGGCCCCGACCCCGACCCTGACCCCGACCCCGACCCCTCCCAACCTCGGCTGACGTCAGGCCTGCACCCTCTGTAAGCCCCCCACCGCTCCTCGTCTCTCTGCTAGCTAGGGTTCTTTGGTTAAATTACGTAGGTTTTAGTTAGGGCAGTAGGTTAATTAGGTTATCTATTTAGTTATGAATTTAGCTAGGTTTTTTAGTTTAAGTAATTGTTGCTATTTAAATTTTATAGTGCTAGTTACTTAATTAGAATTAGTATTAAAAACAGAATTAGTTTAAGCAATTGTCCAAATCCACATCCCTTGTTAAAGCAAATTTAAATTTTACTTTCAAATATTGTTCTTATATTTTTTTCAAGTACTATATTTTTCTTCGTTTTATATGCAAATTTGAAGTGGACAGGTGATATGTGGACATGTGATGTTTTGGACATTTCATATTGGGAATTTGGATATGTCATTTGGACATGTGATGTTTTGGACATGTCATATCTGGAAAATGATGATTATGTGCAGGGTAAATGATCTGAGTGGCCTATGTTATGCTAGAATGTTGATTCATTTCCATTCCGGTGAATTTCAGGCACTTGATATGTCCATTTTTTCAGCAAAGGTCATGCCGAAATTTTCCGTGAAATTTGGCATGACTCGTGCTAGATAGTAGGCATATCGAGTGTCGGGAGTTGATGGTAAGGACTCTCCAGGTCAACCACCTCAAACCAAATCGCTTCTCGGCGAAAATGATCCTTGTCTCCGAAGAGGACATCTATCTTGACTTCGTCGATTAGTGAGTAGGACAGGCCGGGCACAATGCCATGAAACACAGTCCGACTAGGCAGCAGCTGCTTCTCTTTAATCTTCAACTTCTCCATGGTATCGCGGTAAAGGATGTTGATGCTGCTACCGCCATCTATCAGAATCCGGGAGAAACAAGCAGCTCGCTTCTCTGTTGCAAGGGTTGCATCCAACACCAAGGCATAGGTACCCGGAGAGGGCATCACTTCTAGGTGGTCATCTCGGCTCTAGCTGATAGGCTTCTCAGACTAGTGCATGAACTCTGGAGCAGTTGAGGCAACTGCATTCACCTCACGGTGTTGCTGACGTCGGTTGTGTCTGTGATTGCCACACTGGTGAAAACAACGTAAGCACCATGTTCTTCGGGGTAATCATCTTGTACTGCGCCACCTGCTGGACGAGGGGCCGGCTGCTGAGGAGGCGGAGCCGGTGGGCCAGCAGGCAGAGGGGGCAGTCCTTCTCCCTTGGCGATGCGGACGAGCCAGTGGCACTTTCAAGTTGAATGGTTAGACGGTTTCGCACCGCTGTGGAACTTGCAAGGGGCATCGAGGGTCAGCTCAAAGGAGAAAGCGGGTAACCAAGCTGGCTTCACCACAAAAAAAGACACATCCATGACATTTTGGGCCGAACGAATTTTTTTGTCATACATATGACACTTCTTTGACGATAATTGTGACAGAACCCGGTATCATCATAGATGTGGTGGGCTCCTACTTCTATGACAAAAAATCATGATAGAAAATGGGCTTTTCGTCCTGGGCGGGCCGGAGACGCGGCTGCATGACATTCGTTGGGCCATCCATGACGGAAAAAACCATGGTAGAAGCGAGGGTGAGGAAAATTTCGGGGAGTTCCCGGTTACGGTGGGAGGTCGGGGGCCGAGCAATGCGCGTTTCTCTCGTACACGTACGAGCATGTGTGCGAGGCGTTGGCTCTAACTGAACCCGAGCGAGGCGTTGGGCTCTAACTGAACCCGACCGATTGCACTGCAGGCTACACATTACTGAACCCAAGCGATCGATCGATGGCTGCTAACTGAACCCGATCGAGCGATTCCTTCACTACTGCTGCTAACTGAAGCCGATCGATTGGATGAACAGTGAGCGTTGCGAGGGGGGTGGATGAACAGTGAGCGGTGGCGTTGCCTTTAGATGAACAGGACCCCGTGGTGTGGTGGAGGGCTGGATGAACAGTAGACGGTGGTGGGGTGCCCGTGGAGGGGTGGATGAACAGGACCCCGTGGTGTGGAGGGCTGGATGAACAGTAGATGGTGGAGGGGTGCCCGTGGAGGGGTGGTTGAACAGGACCCCGTGGTGTGGAGGGCTGGATGAACAGTAGATGGTGGAGGGGTGGTTGAATAGTAGCCGGTGGAGTAGCGCGCGATGGAGGCTGGATGAACAGAAGCCCGTGGAGGCTGGATGAATAGGAGCTCGTGGAGGCTGGATGAACAGGAGCCCATGGAGGCTGGAGGAGGTCGACGGTGGAGATGAACAGTATCTCGTGGAGTCCCGTTAATCGGTACGCCACACCCCTCCCGATGAACAGGACCCCCGTTTGGACCATAGCACTCCAACACAAGTCTGTTTCGTCCGTTTTGGGGTACGCCACACCCCTCCCGATCAACAGGACCCCCGTTTTGACCGTAGGAGGTCCGTTTCCTCCGTTTTGTGGTACGTCAGACCCCTCCCGATGAACTGGATCCCGTTTCGAACATGGCCGGTTGAACACAAGGCCGTTTCCTCCGTTCTGCGGTACGCCAGGCCTCGTTTCCATTGCCTGTTCCGTCCAAGCCCTCCCGATGAACATGAAGCATTCCGTTGCCTCCCCATGAACACTACGCATTCCGTTGCCTCCCCATGAACACGACGCATTCCGTTGCCTCCCCATGAACATGACGACAACGCTGTTTCTCCATTCCGACCCAGCCATGTCAACGAGCCCTCGCCGTACGTATGCGCGAGTAGGTATTCGAGACCCCGCCCGTATGTACACATACGTGGCCGTATTTTCTTTCTTGCACCCTGGCCGCTGTACGTACGTGTACATGCTACGTGTGCGCCTCTACTAGGACACATGCGTGCCTCTACACCGACCAGTATATATGTACGTACACGTTTGCTACCAGAATGACAATGCTACATACGCTTCGACCAGGTGGGTCCCTACTGTCAGGCACTTCCTTGCGTGCGAAGATGTAGCTGGTGGGTCCTAGCAGTCAGGGGCAAACATTTTTTTCGCGAAATACGGTGGCCCGTCCGGTGGGTCCCCGCAGTCAGGTGGAGGAATAATTATTTTGCACGTAATAAGGAGGCACTTCCTTGCTGCGGCCGTGGACCCAACTGTCAGCCTCTCCACGTATAGTCCACGTCCGATGGAAGCCGTTCCTTGACCACGTTGACCACGCCGCGCCAAGAGAACCAGGGCGGTGGACGATGGCGAGGCCTAGCGGACGACGTGGAGCCGGGGAATACGCGGCAGTGGATGCCCATGCGTACAGGAGTATGAGGGGACTGGTTCGTTGCGGTGTGAGGCTATCGTCGCCGCAGAGTAACAGGGGGTGTGGGTGAGTAGAGGGATGGCCTGGCCAGCGGTGGGAGTAGTAGGGGCGGTGAGGCCTCCGCCGCATCGCAGCCGGTCATGGGAGGCAGGAGCACGAGGCACGACCGGTGCTGGTTTGGGTGGCTGGAGCAAGAAGACCAGAGGTTGAAGAAGCACTACGACCATTGGATGGACATCGTACGGTCACTGGGGCTGGAATCGTGCATATTGACTAAGTTGACAAAGCCCTCCGTCCCCGTCAACTTAGTAGGCCCACAAGTCAGCCTGCCACTATACTAGGTCCTAGCTAACAGGGGGGTATTCATTTCTTTTGTGCATAATAAGGAGGCACTTCTTTGCGTGCGAAGATATAGCTGGTGGGTCCGAGCTGTCAGCGGCGGTAATGTTTTTTTCGCGAAATACAGAGGCCCTTTCGGTGGTGTGGCGACAGATGGGACGAGCTCTGTTGCCACCCCCGATAAAGGAAGAGGGCACTTAGGCAGCGCATTAAATGCGTTTGTCCTACGGTGTCAGGTGATAAACTTGTATACTGTAGATACTTTCTCTCGGTGTCAAAACCGGCGAATCTCGGGTAGGGGGTCCCGAACTATGCGTCTAAGCCGGATGGTAACAGGAGGCAAGGGACACGAAGTTTTACCCAGGTTCGGGCCCTCTTGATGGAGGTGAAACCCTACGTCCTGCTTGATTAATATTGATGATATGGGTAGTACAAGAGTAGATCTACCACGAGATCGGAGAGGCTAAACCCTAGAAGCTAGCCTATGGTATGATTGTTGTTCTGTATGTTGTCCTACGGACTAAAACCCTCTGCTTTATATAGACACCGGAGAGGGTTAGGGTTACACAAAGTCGGTTACAATGGTAGGAGATCTACATATCCGTATCGCCAAGCTTGTCTTCCACGCCAAGGAAAGTCCATTCCGGACATGGGACAAAGTCTTCAATCTTGTATCTTCATAGTCCAGGAGTCCGTCTGAAGGTATAGTCCGGCCATCCGGACACCCCTAATCCAGGACTCCCTCAGTAGCCCCTGAACCAGGCTTCAATGACGACAAGTCTGGCGCGCAGATTGTCTTCGGCATTGCAAGGCGGGTTCCTCCTCCAAGTACTTCATAGAAGAATTTGAACACAAAGATAGTGTCCGGCTCTGCAAAATAAGTTTCCACATATTGCCATAGAGAGAATAATATTTACACAAATCTAATCTGCTGACGTATTCCGTAGTGTGACATCGCACCACGGCCAAGCCTTTATTCGAATCGTTTTATTATTCCACCTCAGCGTGTCATGTGAGGCGGTTTCCTTGGCACGTCTTGTTAAAGCAGAGATCGTGTCCCCTTATTCCGGGATTCTCATCACTACGGGCATGGGTAACCCAACCGCGCCATTGATTACGGTGCTTGGAGATAAGCGAGTACCGTCTTCCCGAAGAGGAGCTGCTCCTCCCCACCCCATGGCCCCATGAGAGGGTAGTGTTCCTTCCCCACTTCCTCCGCGGACTGGGCTTTCCTATCCACCTATTCATCCGAGGACTCATGTTCTACTATAGCCTGGATTTCCATGATCTGGCCCCGAACTTCATCCTCAACATCTCGGCGTTTATCGTCGTGTGCGAGGCTTTCCTCCGCATCCGCCCCCATTTCGGCCTATGGCTCAAGACTTTCAATGTCAAGCCGAAGGTGGTGCGCGGCCACCAGGTGGAGTGCGGAGGCGCCATGGTGGGCAAGATGCCCAATGTCTTATGGCTCGAGGGCTCCTTTGTGGAGACCCTGAAGGGGTGGCAATCGGGATGGTTTTACATCACCGAGCTGCTCGACCCTGCGTGGGTCACAGCCCCCGAGTTCCAGTCCGGACCCCCAACGCGGCTCACGTCCTGGAAAGAGACGGGCCTGTCGTGGGGCAGCAAAGTAGAGGTGACTGGACTACAAACATGCATCCAAACCCTCGTGGACAAGGAGCTCTGTGCGGGATCTAAGCTCCCTTACCTTTGACAGGATTGGCAGGCGAAGTCCGGACAGATCGACTGTCCGGCTCCTTTGCCCGAAGACCCAGCCGATGCCCGCTTGGCGAAGCTGCTGGTTCCGGCACCCTATGTGGTGCCGGAGAAGAAGGCCACGAAGAAGGCCACGGGGACTCGAACAAGTGCCCGGCGCCAGGAGGTGTCGGGTTCATCATCCGGCGGCTCCAAGGCGCATTCCTCCCGTGAAGACGAGGAGGAGGAAGAAGAGACCTCTCCCCTCCAGTGGAGGGAGAGAAGAAAAGGAAGGCCGCCCTTACTGGGGAGGCCGAAAGGTCCAAGAAGGGGAAAAACCTTCCTCCGGACTACTCCACCAACGCCGATGACGGCGGAGAGGAGTGGCCGCTCAGGGCCAAGCCCCTGGCGAAATCGTAAGTATCCGGATACCAGAGTAATTCATAGTATTCCTTTATTGCACAGCTTTCCCTTATGTCGAATATGATTATGCAGCCTGCCCAAAGACCGGCTCGACGCGTCGTCGAGCGGTTCACTGGACTCATCGGATGTGAATTCGCTTCCGCCGGCTACCTCCCCCCGCCCTATGGACGACGCCGAAGTGTTGTCCCAACAGGTTCCAAGCCAGGAGGAGGTGGTCCTGGAGGCGCCGCAAGGTGACCTCCCGGACTCCAGGAGTAAAGGGGATAAAACCCCCCAGGGCTCCAAGTCTGGCTCTAGGTCGGACACCGCTCCGGAACCTTCAAAGGTTCCAGAGTCCAGCGGGTGACCTCCTTCCAAGAGGAGCAAGCCCACCGTGCCGGTGACCCCCGTCCAACCGGAGGCGCCGGACAATCTGTTGGAGGTGCTCAAAGGCGCCTCCATCAACGAGGAGCACCGCACCATTATGAGTGCGGTGGTCCAGAAGGTTCAGTCCGCCAAGAGCGGACTGACTGAAGCTTGTGTTAGCCTTTTAACAGGCTTTGAGGTAAGTAAAGAATGTGTAAATAATATTACCGCATAGACAGTAGCCCCTGATGCTCTGTTTGGTGTTCGGGAAGAAAAGCCGAATAGAGGATCAAATAAAATTCACAGGAGTCTAACAAAAAGGAGTCAATATGCATATGCAGGCTTCTCTGCTGGTGTCTGCCGTACTGACTGCGGAAGTGGACACACTAAAGCAGAACCTCGAGCAGTCCGAGCAAGAGCTCGGACGTGCCAAGAAGCAGCTCGAGGACAAGGAAGGTAATAAATACCTTGTTTAAATATATATAAAAAAAGGTGCAATTGCAAAAAAATGACAGGATTATCGTGGCTATTGTAGGGGCCACGTCTGAGGTGGCGACCCTTAAGCAAGCACTAGTCGAGGCCGAGAAGAGGGCGGCCACGGAGCGCACAGAGCGGGAGAAGTATGAGGCCCAGGTTGGCAAGGTGCAGCAAGAGCTCCAGGCTCTCATGGAAAAACATGAGAGTTTGGAGCTTGACTCAAAGACGCGAGCGTCCGAGCTCGCGGTGGCTATTGAAAATGCCAAGTCTGCCAAGGCCGAATCCCAGAAGACCCTCCAGGAGTTGGATGCGGTGAAAAAGATAGCGGCGGGTAAGGCATTCTCTATGCAAAGTAAACACATAAACGTGAGTTACTTGTTACTTACCCGAATCCGGAGCTCTCCAGGAGCATTCGCAGATCTTCCCCGTAGCGTGTCCAATGCCGCCGCATTCTATCGAGCCGAGGAGGGAAGCTCGATAGAGAAGGTGTTCTGGTCTCAGTATGCTGAGGCCGGACACCCCGTGCCCCTGAGCGACCAGTTGAAGCAACTGGTGGAGCTCCACAAGGCGGCCGAACAGGCCATGAAGGGCCTCATCGTTCGGCTGTGGCCTGGAGAGGCTCTACCTGGGAGCTATTTCGGGCTGGTGCGGCGGCTGGTGGGGGCCTGTCCAAGGCTCAAAGTCATCAAGCGCTCTGTCTGCATTGAAGGTGCCCGTAGGGCCCTTGCCCGTGCTAAGGTGCACTGGGGCAAGCTGGATGCTGAGAAGCTTGTGAAGGACGGGCCACCGCCGGGGAAAGAGAATCGCAAGCCCGGGAATTATTATAAGGATGTTCTGAAGGGTGCCCGCCTTATGGCGGATGAATGTTCCAGGGATGTAATTTTTGAGTAAAACTCGCTTGTTTTGTCCTGTGCACTGAAAACTTGTTCATATGCGCTAAGCAATGCTGTTGGAATTTAAAATATTACCTTCTGTGCGGCTGTTTATCAATTCTGAGAGATGGCGAGTCGTCGGCTTCTGCCCCCGTGCCGCTAGTGTTGGGGTGTCCGGGGATAAACCTGAGCGCTCTTTTCCCATGTTTGGGTCCTTCGAGGGAGGCGCTCAGCACAACAAACAAGGCAATCGGACTATAATGCGTGAACACTCTCACTTAGCCATAGAATTCTATAATTTTAAATTTCGGCGAAGCCCCTGGTATTCGGAAGACCGATTTCGGGGCGCTATCCACGCCTTGGCCGGACAGAGCCGACTCCTCGCTCTAAGCGGCATAAGTCTTTAGGGACTCGAAAAACCTCTCGAACAGCGACCAGCTCTCGCTTCATCATGACAGTCAGTTTTAGCTTTCTCTACTGAGGTGCTCGACCCAGCTCAACTGGGGCACAATCGCAGTAGTTCTCCTAGTGCTACCTTAGCCGATATAGCGGAACGTAAGGCACCAAAACATATGAGCTGGGCAAACCCAACTATTAACCCAAGACATGATTCGGAGCCGATGCATATAATGCTATAAGTTCGGGGTGCCGCACTTGTTAAAGTGTTCAGACTTCTCACACCATATTGAGGGGTACTAAAGCCCCTGGCGTATTTTGGCCGTACCAAAGTGTACGGGTGCAACATGTCGTTAAGGAACATATATTTGTAAAAAGAAGAGTAATTAAAAAATAGACAAAAGCTATGCATTGTTTATTAAAAAGGGGCTGCAATCAAAGCAAAACGATACAAATAATGCGATAAGCAAAAGGTTGGACTATTTAACATGTCCGTTCCAGGGGCAGGCTGCGGAATGGTATGCGAAACAGGTATACTGCTCGTGATAGAGACCACCTGGGAGTTCCGTAATGCGGCATGGCTTGTCTGCTTCCCTGGTTCTTGCATCGTTTGTGCAGCACTTGAACTGCCGAACAGGCCTTTCGAAGAATGGAGTCCTGAAAGTAAGAGAACAATAAAAAATCGGCAGCCCCTGGTGCGGTTTAAGCCGTGTTTCGGGCGTGCCATGATGGTGCCCCTCCCCCTGTACCCATGGTATTTCTAGAGCGTAGTTATGTACGTGAAGCACTGGTGTCGCATTTTTGTGAGGGCTGGGGTTGGGGCCGCATTACTACGCCTGCTCGGAACGTGCCAGGCGGTCTTGTTGTAGGTTACTCCGGGCGCGCTTGACGGTGTCCGGACGTTTAATGGCCGGACTGGAGAACTCCCTGGAGAGGCTGCTTTGTACTTCGCTGCAAGGGCCGCCGTGTGCTCCTCCGTTCGGAGGGAGCGTTCGGTGTTTCCATTGACCGTAATTACTCCTCGAGGGCCTGGCATCTTGAGCTTAAGGTATGCGTAGTGCGGTACCGCATTGAACTTGGCGAATGCGGTTCGCCCGAGCAGTGCGTGATAGCCACTGTGGAATGGGACTATGTCAAAGATCAACTCCTTGCTTCGGAAATTATCCGGAGATCCGTAGACCACTTCAAGTGTGACTGAGCCTGTACAGTTGGCCTCTACACCTGGTATTACGCCTTTAAAGGTCGTTTTGGTGGGCTTAATCCTCGAGGGATCTATGCCCATTTTTCCGCACTGTATCCTGGTAAAGCAGGTTCAGGCTGCTGCCGCTGTCCATAAGGACTCTAGTGAGATGAAATCCGTCAATAATTGGGTCTAGAACCAATGTGGCGCATCCGCCATGATGGGTGCTAGTGGGATGGTCCCTTCGATCAAAGGTGATCGGGCAGGAGGACCATGGGTTGAACTTTGGGGCGAATGGCTCTACCACGTATACGTCCCTTAACGCGTGCTTCCGCTCCCTCTTGGGGATGTGGGTTGCGTATATCATGTTCACCGTCCGCACTTGTGGGGGAAAATCCTTCTGTCCACTGTTTGTTCGGTGGTCGGGGCTCTTCGTCGTCATCACTATGCAGCCCCTCGTCTTTGTTTTCGACATTTAACTTGCCTGCCTGCTTGAACACCCAACAATCCCTGTTGGTGTGATTGGCCGGCTTTTCGAGGGTGCCATGTATCTGGCACAAGCGGTCAAGTATTCGGTCCAAACTGGACAGGCCCCTAGGATTTCTTTTGAATGGCTTTTTTTGCTGACCGGATTTATAGCCTCTGAATCCGGCATTAACTGTCGTATCCTCAGCATTGTCGCCGTTAATGCGGCGCTTTTGCTTGTTGCGACGCGACCTGCCACTACTGTCCTTGGTATCCGAATTACCAGGGTTCTTGGTTATATTGTTGCTACGAGAAAGCCAGCTGTCTTCTCCCGCGCAAAAGCGGGTCATGAGTGTCGTGAGTGCTGCCATAGCTTTCAGCTTTTCCTGTCCAAGGTGCCGGGCAAGCCACTCGTCACGGATATTGTGCTTGAAGGCTGCTAGGGCCTCTGCGTCCGGACAGTCGACTATTTGATTTTTCTTTGTTAGGAACCATGTCCAGAATTGCCTGGCCAATTCCTCCGGCTGCTGAATTACGTGGCTTAGGTCATCGGCGTCTGGTGGTCGCACATAAGTGCCCAGGAAATTGTCGAGGAATGTGGCTTCCAGGTCCTCCCAACAACTGATTGATCCTGCTGGCAAGCTGTTAAGCCAATGTCGAGCTGGTCCTTTAAGCTTGAGTGGGAGGTATTTGATGGCGTAGAGATCATCACCGAGGGCCATGTGGATATGAAGGAGATAATCCTCGATCCATACCACAGGATCTGTTGTGCCATCATATGATTCGATATTTATGGGATTGAAACCCTCGGGGATTTGATGATCCATTACTTCGTCTGTGAAGCATAGTGGGTGTGCGGCGCCTCTATACTGGGCTATATCACGACGTAGCTCCAATGAGCTTTGTCTACTGTGTTCGGCCCTACCGGATTTGTGTCCAGCATGACGGTTATCGTCTCGAGTCGTGGGGCGCCCATGCAATCCGTAGATCGATCTTGTTTGCCTTGCTTTGTCCTCCAACATGTCTCGCAGGTCTGGCGCATTTTCCCGTGCCTTGGTACGAGGTGCGGCTTGAGTGGAGGGCCGAGAGGCCTCTCTATCGCGGCCACGAGGTGGCCGGTCGGCCGTATCAAGTGCTGGTGATGTAGGTTTAAGTGCTTCCTCCTCTAATCAGGGTAGCAACCTGCGCTTTGGGTAGCACTTGGAGGGGCGTTCGAGTTTATCCTCTTCGGCCGCAAGGACTTCAGTCCATCTGTCGACTAGCAAATCTTGATCAGCTCTAAGCTGTTGCTGTTTTTTCTTGAGGCTTCTTGCCGTGGCAATAAGCCTGCGTTGAAAACGCTCTTGCTCGACGGGATCCTCTGGCACGACGAATTTATCGTCGTCGAGGCTTGACTCGTCTTCGGAGGGAGGCATATAATTATTGTCCTCGACCTCTCTGTCTGCCGCTCTCTCATGAGGGCTGGCTTCTCCATCCTCCTGTGCTGAATCTTACTGGAGGGGGTTTTCTTCGGCACTCTCCAGAGTATTATTATCTCCCGTGCTGGAATCACCGTATTTGCTTTGGCGGGATTTTGAGCAGCGCCGCTGACGCCGGCGCTTAGGCTGTTTCTTGGAGGGGTCATCCTCCACTGTTCCATCGCCATCTCCTTATTTTGGGGTGTCCACCATGTATATGTGATATGACGAGGTGGCTTTCCAGGGCCCAATAGGAGCTGGTTCTTCATCGTCTCCTGCATCGGTGTCCATACCGTCGATGTCTTCGAAGTCGAAGTCGAGCATGTTGGTTAAATCGTCGATAGTGGCTACAAAGTGGGTGGTGGGTGGGCTTTGAATTTCTTCATCGTCCGTATCCCAACCTTGCTGACCGTAGTCCGGCCAGGGCTCTCCTGATAAAGAGAGAGTCTTTAGTGTCTTCAGAATATCGCCGAAAGACGAGTGCTAAAAGATGTCCGCGGCAGTAAACTCCATGATCGGCGCCCAATCGGATTCGATCGGCAGGGGCGCGGAGGGTTCGGAGTCCGGAGAGGAGTCCGGCTCCTTGGAGTCACGAGTCTCGCGGAGTGCAGGGCTGGTGTTCGGCTCGATCGCCGTTGGGATCGCAACCCCCGAGGCAGCGTCCAACCACCCATCCTCGATCGGCGCAGTTGGCTCCGAATTAGGGGTCGGAGCCGATGCGGGTGCGGCCTCCAGGGCACTGTTCGGCGACAGAGCTAGATCATGCTCGTCGTGACAGTGCGGCGCGCTCGGCAGTGGCTCGAATCCGTCGAGGATCAAGTCCCCGCGGATGTCAGCCGTGTAGTTTAAACTTCTAAATCTGACCTGACAGCCAGGGGCATAGCTTTCGATCTGCTCCAGATGGCCAAGTGAATTGGCCCGCAGTGCGAAGCCGCCAAAGACGAAGATCTGTCCGGGGAGGAAGGTCTCACCCTGGACTGCATCGCCATTGATGATCGTAGGAGCCATCAAGCCTAACAGCGACGACAGAGAGGAACTCTCAATGAAAGAACCAAGGTCGGTGTCAAAACCGGCGGATCTCGGGTAGGGGGTCCCGAACTGTGCGTCTAGGCCGGATGGTAACAGGAGGCAAGGGACACGAAGTTTTACCCAGGTTCGGGCCCTCTTGATGGAGGTAAAACCCTACGTCCTGCTTGATTAATATTGATGATATGGGTAGTACAAGAGTAGATCTACCACGAGATCAGAGAGGCTAAACCCTAGAAGCTAGCCTATGGTATGATTGTTGTTCTGTATGTTGTCCTACGGACTAAAACCCTCCGGTTTATATAGACATCGGAGAGGGTTAGGGTTACACAAAGTCGGTTACAATGGTAGGAGATCTACATATTCGTATCACTAAGCTTGCCTTCCACGCCAAGGAAAGTCCCTTCCGGACACGGGACAAAGTCTTCAATCTTGTATCTTCATAGTCTAGGATTCCGGCTGAAGGTATAGTCCGGCCATCCGGACACCCCCTAATCCAGGACTCCCTCACTTTCCACCTCCTGTGTGCCACTATGGCGACCCCTTTGACATATAAAAGGAGGCCCGAGGCGTACTGTGGAAGGATTCGGACTTTTTGGACTGGGCATGCACCCCAGCTAGTCCAAGAGCTCAAGAACACTAAATATACACATACAAGGAGGACTAGGGTTTTACGCATTGTTTGCGGCCCGAACCTGGGTAGAAATCCCCTCCCGCTGATCAATAGACCTGCTCTTTGCGCAGCTCCACACCCCGCTTACCGTAGAATGGATTCCCCGGGATCCCATAGGTGTTTTTCCCGGACATCTTTGGGCACCAGGTAGGGGGTGCTGAGGCTATGAAAAGCTGGTCTAAAAGTTAGAGCATCGCCTTCATCATCACCATGGCCCCCACGAAGAAGGTGATCACAGCGATCGGATCGTCTAGAGCCAGACCACCTGTACCAGCACAGGCGGGTGATGGAGCGGCCATGGATGGTGGCGGAAGCGTGGCCCATGAGCACCCACGACACTTCTGGCAATCGGAGCCAGGCGAGCGGCGTCATTCGTGCCCAAGACGACGAGCAGCATGCCGCTGGGTCCGGGGCGGGGCCGTGCTGCCCACGGGCGGTGCGGCAACCTCCAGGATGCCCTAGCCGGTGCCCGCGCCACAGTCTTCCCAGGCCGTGCATGGCGAGCAACGCCGCTATGTCGGTGCCCCTAGGCGCCGCTGCTACCTCTTGAGCACTGCGTTGGTTTTCCCTTGAAGAGGAAAGGGTGATGCAGCAAAGTAGCATAAGTATTTCCCTAAGTTTTTGAGAACCAAGGTATCAATCCAGTAGGAGGCTACGCGCGAGTCCCTCGCACCTACACAAAACAAATAAATCCTCGCAACCAACGCGATAAGGGGTTGTCAATCCCTTCACGGTCACTTACGAGAATGAGATTTGATAGATATGGTAGGATAATATTTTTGGTATTTTTGTGATAAAGATGCAAAGTAAAATAAAAGCAAAGGAAATAACTAAGTGTTGGAAGATTAATATGATGAAGATAGACCCCGGGGCCATAGGTTTCACTAGTGGCTTCTCTCAAGAGCATAAGTATTTTACGGTGGGTGAACAAATTACAGTTGAGCAATTGACAGAATTGAGCATAGTTATGAGAATATCTAGGTACGATCATGTATATAGGAATCACGTCTGAGACAAGTAGACCGACTCCTGCCTGCATCTACTACTATTACTCCACACATCGACCGCTAACCAGCATGCATCTAGAGTATTAAGTTCATAAGAACAGAGTAACGCCTTAAGCAAGATGACATGATGTAGAGGGATAAATTCATGCAATATGATAAAAACCCCATCTTGTTATCCTCGATGGAAACAATACAATACGTGCCTTGCTGCCCCTACTGTCACTGGGAAAGGACACCGCAAGATTGAACCCACAGCTAAGCACTTCTCCTATTGCAAGAAAGATCAATCTAGTAGGCCAAACCAAACTGATAATTCGAAGAGACTTGCAAAGATAACCAATCATACATAAAAGAATTCAGAAGATTCTAATATTGTTCATAGATAAACTTGATCATAAACTCACAATTCATCGGTCTCAACAAACACACCGCAAAAGAAGATTACATCGAATAGATCTCCATGAGAGAGGGGGAGAACATTGTATTGAGATCCAAAAAGAGAGAACAATCCATCTAGCTAATAACTATGGACCCAAAGGTCTGTGGTAAACTACTCACACTTCATCGGAGGGGCTATGGTGTTGATGTAGAAGCCTTCCGTGATCGATGCCCCCTTTGGCGGAGCTCCGGAACAGGCCCCAAGATAGGATCTCGTGGGTACAGAAGATTGCGGCGGTGGAATTAGGTTTTTTACTCCGTATCTGATCGTTTGGGGGTACGTAGGTACATATAGGAGGAAGGAGTACGTCGGTGGAGAAACAGGGGGCCCACGAGGGTGGAGGGCATGCCCTAGGGGGTAGGCGCGCCCCCCTACCTCGTGGCCTCCTCCTTTATTTCTTGACGTAGGGTACAAGTCTCATGGATCATATTCATTCTGAAAATCATGTTCCCGAAGGTTTCATTCCGTTTGGACTCCGTTTGATATTCTTTTTCTGCGAAACTCTGAAATAGGCAAAAAACAACAATTCTGGGCTGGGCCTCCGGTTAATAGGGTAGTCCCAAAAATAATATAAAAGTGAATAATAAAGCCCAATAATGTCCAAAACAGTGCATAATATAGCATGTAGCAATCAAAAATTATAGATACATTGGAGACTTATCAGCCGCCGTGAGAAAAGCCCTTTGCATCACTCCTGAGAAGCACCGGGCCAGCATGCGCGCCCGGGCGCTGGTGGAAATGGCGCGTGACTACGAGACCGTGATAGAGATCCTTCTAACGTGGTTAGAAGTCGGAGCTTGTCACGGTCCACGCAGCTTTCGCCGCCACCCACGCCAGCAGAAGCATTGGCGCACGTGCAACTGCTCCTCGACTTCCCTCCTGCTGTGGAGAAGCTCGACGAGTGGAGGGCCACCATTCGGAGCCTCATAAGCTTCACCAATAAAGATGAACCATGACCAGCGGGACCCTCGTGCCGGCGCTCTGTCGAGCCGGTGCACGCCGGTGGTGGAAGGACCGGAGATGTTGCGACCATGGTGCATTCTCCGCCCCCACGCCAGCAACAGCAGTTGCCGGCTCATCGGGCCAACGCCTGCGACAACGTTTCCACAGCGTCGTCTGACCCATGAGCCCGCTGCGACCAACGTCAAGTTCTTCGGGAGCGAGCTCAGGAAGACGCTCGGACCACTATCGAGTGGCGGCGGGAAGCGCGCCATCAGTCAGATAGGCGTGCGGGGCCCACTATGGACCACCCAGCACCGGGGGGTTCCGGCGACCTACCTTACGAGGTGGGTTGTTCAGCCTTTACCCATGAGCTGCGGCAGTTCCAGTGGCCCACCCACCGCACATTCAAGCCTGAGGTCGGAGAAAAGTACAATGGCAAGACTCACCCGTCGGAGTTCCTCAACATCTACACTATCGCGATGCAAGCTGTCGGGGCTCGCGATGACAAGGTGCTTGCCAACTACTTCCCGCTGGCACTTAAGCCCAACGTCATGTCATGGTTGATGCACCTGCCAGTGGATTCCATTTCTTCTTGGTCGGATCTATGTTACGATTTTGTTGGCGCCTTTACTGGACGCCACCAAGCTCCTGGCCAGGCAAGTGATTTGCATGTCAACCCCCAGAAGGACGGCGAAACCCTACACAAGTACATACAAAGGTTCAGCCGTGTGCAGTACAACATCCCAGATGTTCATCCCGACGCTGTCATCAGTGCAATCCATCAGAATGTGCGCAACCGCAAGATGTGTGAGGAGCTGGTGATGAACAAGATTAAGGATGTAGCCGAGCTTTATATTCTGGCTGACAGATGTGCTCGGGCTGAAGAAGGGAGAAAGTACCCCGGTGAAGATGATGGAGCGGAAACCGACTCCATAGACAAAGACACCGTCACCCCGGCAAAGAAGGGCCGACGCCGCAATAGGAAGTGTAAGGGCAAGACCGTGCTTGCCATCAAGGGATCCGACGACCTCGGCACCGCCAAGAAGGCCAAGGTTGATGACCCCGGCAACGAAGTTGCCGGGTGAGCCGCCTGTTGGGCCTTGGCGGCTGCCGACAAGCCGGGAGGCTCCGACAAGCAGTACTGCAAGATCCATCACACCAAGGGCCTTGACCTCCAGAATTGCCGGCAGGTTGAGCTGCTTGCAGAGAAGCAAAAAGCTGAGTATGAGAGGCGCGATAAGGAGAAGGGCCGGGATGGTGCTGAGGCATCCAGCAAGAAGCGCGGCGGTCAAGGAGGTTGCCACGACAAAGATAATCAACAAGAGAGGCCCGCTCGGGGCCGTGACAAGAAGGAGGGACACGATGATCATGATGAGGACGACGAGTCCGGCGAGCACTAGTTCCAGAAAGCTATGGAGGCCATGTGCGTCAAAGGTGGCGCCTCGTCGCACACCTCTCACTGTCAACTGAAGCAGTAGGTGCATGAAGTCACTGTGGTGGAGCCATCGTTCGAAGCCCAGAGGCCACTGAAGTGGTCCAGCACGCCTATCATTTTTGACACTAAGGATCACCTTGTTCGCACGACTACGGTCGGGTGTTTGCCGTTGTTGGTTTCACCAACAATACACAGCCTCAAGGTGACAAAAGTGGGGCCGGTCTGAGCTTGATCTCACCTACCATGATCGAGAGGCTGCAATTCCCCGATGGTGATCTCGAGGAGACAGGCACGTTTCAAGGGGTCAACCCGGGGAGGAGTCAGCCGAAGGGTAAGATCACGTTGCCCGTTACATTTGGGGGCAAGCTGAACCATAGGACGGAGAAGATTGTTTTTGATGTTGCCAAGATCCCCTTGCCCTATAATGGGATCCTCAGCCACCCAGCGCTAGCCAAGTTTATAGCAGCATCACATTACACCTACAACACATTGAAGATGCCCGGGCCAATGAGCATCATCACTGTCCCCTCCGACAAGAAAGACACGCTCATCTGCGCCGACAAACTCTACTGGGAGGCAGTTGCAGTAGCTGCTGCCAAGGCACTTGTTCCTACCGCTGAGACCTCGGGAGGGAAGAAAACCGGCAAGGCCTCTGCCCCTGCCGGCAAGGCCCCTTTCGGCAAGACTTCTGACCCCGGCAAGGACTCCTGCACCCCCTCCGGCAAATGCGCCTCTTCGGAGTACCGTGTTCCTGTTGAGGACATGCCAGAGAGCTCCACCAGCAGGAGCAAGATGTCCAAGGTGGCCCCACCAGAAACCAAGAAGGTGCCCGTCAAGGAGGGCATGGGGTGGAGCTATTACTGTAAGCTCCACCCTTGACAGCAAATAGGAAAGCGCGCTCGTCGCCTTCCTGCGGGTGAATGTCGACGTGTTTGCATGGCAAGCATCTGACATCCCCGATGTTCCCGGGGAGGTGATTGAGCACCACCTTGATGTCTGTCCTCATGCGCGGCCCGTCAAGCAGAAGGTCAAAAAGCAAGCTTTGGAGTGACAAGAGTTGATCATCGTGGAGATCAAGAAGTTGGAGGTGGCAAGCTTGTTTAGAGGAGTGCTCCACCCCATGTGGTTGGCCAACCCAGTGGTAGTGTGTAACGCAAATGGGACATGGAGGCCGTGTATCGACTATACAGATATTAATAAAGCCTGTCCAAAGGATCCTTTCCCTCTGCCATGCATTGACCAGATAGTGGACTCCACTGCCGGGTGTGACCTGGTGTCATTCCTAGACGCCTAGTAAGGATACCACCAGATCTTCATGATGAGGGAAGACGAGGAAAAGACTGCGTTCATCACCCCATGTGGTATGTACTGTTTTGTACGGATGCCTTTTGGGTTGAAAAGCGCTGGTTCGACATTTGCCCGAGCAGTCCGAATTGGTTTTGAGCCCCAGCTGCATAGAAATATGGATGATATAGTGCTCAATACCAAGGACAGGGTCACGCTCATGCATGATCTGGAGGAAACATTTGCAAACCTGCACAAGATCAACCTCAAGCTCGACCCAGAGAAGTGTGTTTTCGGTGTCCCATCCGGCAAACTTCTTGGGTTCATTATGTATCAACACAGGATTGAAGCAAATCCTGACAAGATCAAAGTGATTGAAAAGATTGAGGCACCAAGATGAGTCAAAGACGTCCGTAGGCTCGCCGGTTGCGTTGCTGCTTTAAGTAGGTTCATCTCCAGGTCTGCTGAGCGCACCCTCCCCTTTTTCAAAGTTTTGAAAAAGGCGGGTCCAATGAAATGGACTCCGGAGGTAGAGGAAGTGCTGCAAGATTTGAAGAGGTACCTCTCCTCCACGCCAATACTAGTCGCGCCTAAGCCGCAAGAGCTGTTGCTGCTATATCTAGAGGCGAAGAATCAAGTGGTCAGTGCTGTGCTACTTTCACAGGGAGAACTTGAGGAAGAAATAGCGGCAACGGTGAAGCCATCGGATGATGGGCCGGAGCATTCCCCGATAGGGCCTGATACCGACATGGCAGAACCCCAGGCAAAGCCCGGTCCCGACAAGGCCAAGTCTGCACAAGTGGGCGAAGTCGAACAGAAGAAGGAGGTGGTGTAGCAACCCGTTTATTTTTTCAGTTCCCTCTTCCAGGGGGCTAGATCAATATATTATGGTATGAAGAAGCTAATTTTTGGCCTCCTCCTGGCCTCGAGAAAGCTGCGTCACTATTTCCAAGCATGTGAGATCACCATCGTCACCTGCCTTTGTTTGCAACGAATCTTGCACAACCCGGATGCAACTAGGAGGATTGTGGAGTGGGCGTTGGAACTGTCAAGCTTTGGCCTCAAGCTTGAAAGTACTTCAACAATCAAGAGCTAAGCCTTGGCAGAATTCATAGCAGAATGGACCTCAACGCCCGATGAAGAAATTCAAGAAACTACCCTCCCCGGCAAGGAGACGAGTCGTGATTGGATTATGTACTTTGATGGAGCTTTCTCGCTACAAGGTGCTGGTGCCGGCGTGCTACTCGTCACACCCACCGGGGCCTATCTTTGATTATTACCTTCTACCTTATGCAAGAGTCATGGGCATCTTCACCTTTCCTTTTTATATTTTATCCTTTGGCAAGCACAGGGTGTTGGTAAGATCCTGATAGATATATCTAATTGGATGTAAGTCAGCATGAGTTATTATTGTTGACATTACCCTTGAGGTAAAAGGTTGGGAGGAGAAATTATAAGCCCCTACCTTTGTATGTGTCCGATTAAAACTCTGCAACAACAAGTATTGTGTCGGTGCACAAAAAGAGGGGTACACTTTTTGTACCCCTATAACTGTGCGCGGGCAGTCTGAGCCATGGGCACTACCACACCAAGCAAGGCAAGGGAGGTGAGCCAGGGTAAGACCGAAGCTCAAGAGAACTAGAACGACGCCAAGGCCAAGACCACGAAGAGCAAAGGGGACGAAGCGAACTCCCCCGGCAAGATCCTTGCCCAGAGACAGTTCTAGCAACCCCGGCAAGACCCTTGCCGCGGCGACTCGTCCCGTGCCTACGGAGCAAGTCACCCTTGAGTCCACTGCCCCCAAAGGGCAAGGATTCAAGAGATATCCCCGTGGCGGCATGCAGATCTTCGTGAAGACATTCAAGATCAGATACGCACTAAGGAGACGACAACCCTTGGCGGGATTCCAGCCGAGGAAGACCACAAGGCCCCCGGCAAGCGCCTTGCCGGGGATGACAGCAGGCGCCTCGACAAGACCCTTGCCGGGGCCCCGGCAAGGCCCTTGTCGAGGACACCCTCAGGGCCACCATCAGGCCCACGCCGACCAAACCTCCACCACCGCATGCATGCAGCTGCCGACCCAACCAGCTAGGCAGGCACCTGCATGGCGGCATGCAGATCTTCGTGAAGACCCACCGCTGCGCCACCTTAGCTGCCTTCCTACCTACGTGGCATCTCACGCATCGCTGGCCAGGGCGCGTGTCGACACGAGACGGAGCGGCGACGGACGAGACTGATCTCTCTCCACCGTCCCTGATAAAGCAAGGACACCTAAGCAAGGCGCATTTAATGCGCCTTGTCATGTAATGCGAGGGATAACCTCGCATCACTGTACCCTTTCCACCTCCTGTGTGCCACTGTGTCCACCCCTTTTCCTATAAAAGGAGGCCCGAGGCGACCAGGAGAAGGATTCGGCTTTTTGGAGCTCCTCACGCCCCATAGCTAGCTCAAGAACACCGATATACAATCCACCAAAGCAGGAGTAGGGTTTTACGCATCCTTGCGGCCCGAACCTGGATAAACAAACTGTGGGCTACCTGTTAGATCCGCTCTTCCCACGACCCCGCGCACCGCTAACCGTAGTAGGGATTCTTGTGATCCCATAGGTGTTGCTCCTCAGCACTGACATCTTTGGCGTGCCAGGTAGGGGGCGCAGTTGTGAGAATCGGCTCTAGTAATCAGCCCAGCACTCCTTCATCTTCGTGGCTCTTGGGGAGGGAAGGAGGCCGGAAGATCAGCGCTCGAGCGACTACAAACAGAAGCTAAGTTGCACTGAACCCTTATTTGTTCTATCCTTCTTATATGAGGTTATTCCCCCCCCCCGGAGATGTCACGCCTTTGTATGAGAAACCTGCACGCCAGGGGGCTCTCCCACGATTGGCAACGCCCTTGCCCTATTTCGAGTCCGCTCAACAGCTCAAGCGGCTGCGTCGAGAATGGCACAGTAGCCTTCCGCGATCAACAATGCTCTCGATTCTGACTCGAGTCAAGCTCGACAGTTCGAGCGGCCGCGTTCAGAAGGGAAAGGTGGCTCGTCCGGCAGCACGCGTACCCAGCAGGCCCATGGGGATCCGTCCCCAAAACGCCGCTAGGGACTTCCGCGCTGGCGAGCCTACCCAATCGGTGTAGGGCGCGCATACAAAGAGGAATTGAACGGGGAAATAATGTGCATGAAATTAAAAAGTACTGCAAAGTTATATTACATCACATCATTGCTGCGGTTCTAACTAAAGATGAAATTTGTCTTGGTTGTGAACCTGCAGCGGCGGTGAAGAACGGGATGCCTAATCTCGGCACTGGCCTTCCACCCTCTTGATTTCGTAGATGCTGCTGATGACGGGCTTGATGCGCTCCTTGAGCACCGTAAGGTCAATACCATCCGGCAAGCTATCCATCGCGGCACCGAAGTCGAGGTCGGGATTCCAGTACGCCATCTTGGTGAGGACCTTGGTCATGACCCCCCGGCAAAGTCACCGGGCTTCCCCGGCCAACGTGGCCGCTCGGATGGAGTGAAGATAAGCCAAGGCTCCGAGGACGCCCTCGAAGAACAGGGTCGGCTTGGTGTTGACGGTCCCGCTGCGCTCAGGGGCGTACCTCACGTTTGGCATCCCCATGGTGGCCAACTGCGAGGTGACCCTGCCGGCGACCTCCTCCAGACGGCTGATCCATCTGTTCTCGCCCGCCACATAATCCTGGTGGGAGGCGGCCTCGTCCGCCCGCAGCTGCTTCTCCTCCTCCAGACTCCTGGTCAAGGTCTCCTCCCGAGCCCTGCTCTCCGACAACATCTTCTCGAGATCCTCCAGCTTCAGCTTGAGATCTCTTTCGGAGTTTTGCACTTCGGAGAGCTCCCCAGCCCTGCTGATGACCGCTCCTTGCGCCTCCACCAAGGCACCGTTGAGCGTGCTCTTTTCGTTGGACAGCTTGAGGGCCTGCTCCTTCAGCTCGTCCTGCGCCACCTCCAACTCCCTCACTTTGCTGGCATGGGCCAGAGCCTGGGCATCGACTGCTTCCTTGTGCCTCTGCTCCAGCTCGCGAGTCCGCCGCGCGACAAAGGCCTCGAGCTCCTCATCCTTGCCGCGGAGCACTGCGGCAAGCTTCGCCTCATGCACGGTGAGGTCCTCTTCCTGGGAATCCAGTGTGGCTTGATGCTGGTTCCGGACGGCCTCGGCCGCGGCAGCCAAGTTCGCCGCCTCTTCCTGGGCCTTCTCGATGTCAGCCATCTTCATGGTGAGCTCGACATTGCGCTTGGCCAATTCCTCTTGAAGGGCCCTCTGCTCCTCGCGAGTCTGGTGGAACCAGGCCTGTGTCTCAGCAACCCGCGCCTTGAAATCCACCTCCGCCTGGTCCATCGTTGCCGTCCTGGACTTAACCTTGTCCAGACGGACATGGTAGAGCTCCTGGAGCTTTCGGAAGTTGGCCCCCATAGCACGGAAAAGCTGCTCTTCTGGAGAACCATCACCGCCAACGCCCGGTTCCCCGACAACCTCAAGCCCGGTGGCGGCAAGCACCTCGCCGTCAAAGACATCCCCTTCGGCGGGCGCCCGGGAACTTGACGCCCCTGGGAGATGGACGAAAAGATCGTCGCCCACCTTCAGGTACTTGCCGGGGCCCGAGGTTGAGGAGGAGGGAGGCTGATCATCAGCCACCTCTTCCTCGGCAGTGGCCTTACCGGCTTCACCGGTAGGCCCACCGTTGGCGCCCTCGGCAAAAGCCTTGTCGATCGCCTTGGCAGCCCCCGCAGCGGTGTCCTCGGCAGCATCCTTGGCGGCCTCATCAGCGGCGACCTCAGCGGCATCCTTGGCGGCCTCCTCAGCAATGTTCCCAACAACGGTGTCCACGTCTTCCATACCTATTGAAGGAGGGCCTGGGTAGTAATGGGAGCATGGAAGCCAAGAAAAAGAGTAAGGGAAACACAGAGACGGAGGACAGGCGACTCACCAGTCACTACAAGAAATATGTCAACTTGTGACCACCACTATTGGTCACTGAATGGTCACAAATTTCCATTTGTGACCTTTTTGTGACCAAAAACATAAGGTCAAAAGCTAGCCGTCATAAACTGACTATAGCGACCTTTCTTCTGGAATGGTCGAAGACGTTTATGACCAAAATATGTCTACTATGGCGTTTTGGTCACTAGCAACCTCCCTAGGCCACGTAGGCATCCAGCGTGGCAATCTGATGTGGCACAAGAATCAGCCTGGTCCAATTCGATTTTCTAGATGGGCCTAGCCCAACAATCGGCCTTTTTACTGTATATTTTTCTGTTAATTTTCTCTGGCTACATGGGCCTGGCCCAACAATTTGGCCTTTTTTATTTTGGGCCATGGCCTTTTTAGTTTTCCAGTCAATATATTTTTCAATCTGGTCCCAGTGCATGTAAGAGTTTAACTCATGTTAACTAGCAATAACCTTCACAAGACAGCCTCAAACGAACAGCATCAAGTGTATGTATTAGTTTAACTCATGTTAACTAGCAGTAAGCTTCACAAGAGATAATCCATTCCAATGACAACCTCAAACGAACCATCAAGTCAAGTCATCATACATCACATTTACAGCTAACAACAGCAATACATCATACATCACAGAGAACGATTCACAGAAACCGACAAACTAAACTAGAGGCACATCATAAGCTCACAAGCATTGCTGCTGCAGCAATTTGTTTCGCGAGTAAAGACATCAACTTTCTTCCTTGACCAGACAGCAGCTCAGCTCACAGTAAGTCTTCGCTCCATTCGTGTTTGCACAGGCACGCCATCGCACTGCCGGACTCGCATATACCTGCCAACATCACGATACTATAAGATAATTATAATCAGGAAAAGTCACATTGATTCAAGCATATTACTTGCTGGGGGTACCATACAATATCATTATGTGGCTAGGGAAAACAAATTATGAGTTATGAAGTGGTTTCAAACTATAACAGTGAAGGACTAGACCCGCAAAACACAACGATTATAGGCACGAAACGTACACAACAAGTAATAAGAACAGAGACCATAAATGATACTGATCAAGGATAAAAACAGGTAGGTATAATATAATTCTCATCACAATCATACATTGAATTCATTAAAGGCTACAGATATAGAAGTATCATGCAACCAAAAGGGTTTAAGACCATACACAAGGATCAGTGTTAGCGGAATTGAGATATATTTGTACAGGGTAATGAAAGGTGCCAATCCAGTGCAAGATAATACAGCAAATGTGTCAAAGTTATTTAGATTTGCTAATGTGTTTGTCACACTACCAAAATTCAAGATAAACCATGACAGGGAAACGAGTGAATTACAGCAAAGGAGGCACCTTATTTGACTACCAGTACCACAATCATTGAGTGAAAGCAAACACCAGAGAATTCAGAAAATTTCTGAACTGAATGCAAGCAAGTTTGCACATGACATAGCAAGTCTGCAGTCCGTAAATAGATTAGATGTTCTAACTCATGAGCTACATACATAGAGACCTACTGGAATATGCTTATGCTTAAACTAGAAAGAGAACAAAAAAACTGAACCTAACTATGTAGCAGAGAGAGATAGCATGGGGGGACGACCTATGGACCAAATTGTCCTTCACCATATCGTTCAAGGGAGCACAACAGCAGTAGCAGACCTTGCGTGTTGCTTCACACAACTAGACCGGAGCAACCTGCAAAGGAACACACTAATTAGATGGCGAGATGGAGAAGAAGAAGATAAGAGAAGTAGAGGAGCATGTGATGAACCTGAGATGGTGCTCCTCCTCCTAGGTCGCCATGGACAATCCGATCCCCACATAATCTTTCTTTCCCTTCCTTCACAAAACCAGATCAGCTCTCTTCACGAACCTGCAAAAAAAGCAATCATATGCAAGATATGTTATGTGTACCTGAAATGTCTATAGAGTATGGAGTGAATAAAAGATAGTCTTGCCGGATTCATCAAATGCAATGGTTTGAATGGACCTTGAGGATCCCACCTATTTATTCCAGAAGCAGTATCATCATCAGTAACCAATCATATGCAAAGGAAAAACTTATCATGCCCTTCGCTTTGAGCATCTTAACATACAGACTATGCTAAGTGATGCACTGGCAGGGTGACACCAATGAGCAAAAGCCTTTGACAAAATCCATTGCCACAGAGATGCATTCGCCACTACAGCCCAAGATGGCGTCAATAACTATTAGTGGGGCAAAAAAATGACCCATATGTAGTGGCACTATAATCTTGTGTTAAGAAAGTGGACTAGGACATGACTGTGGTCAGTAGCTAGTTAGAGAAGGTGCATGTTTATTTCTACAGTAGGACGATGGCATCACTGGGCTAATAGTGCAACATTCTTTTCTTGAACACAAACTTAGTGTGGTTAACCAACTAAAATAAGCATGTAATGAGGCAAGCTTGACATCCGTCTGAATATTTGGCACCCCACTAACTAGGTCTAATTAAGACGAGAAACAATGTTGCAATTCCTTTGACCGAACAGAACCGTAATAGTCTGGGAGCATAATGTACAGTCAAAGCAAACTATTACTCCCTCCATTCCAAATGATAAGACGTTCTAACTTTTTTTCTGAATCAAATATATGTAGACACGTTTTAGTGTATTTGTTCGCTTATTTTAGTCCACATATTCAGTCTATTTTGAAATATCCAAAACATCTTACAGTAGCGAACGGAGGTAGTATGTACCTCGGAAAGGCTGTTCCATGAGTTGATTTCGTTGTGAGAGTTTGAATAGGCGCCGCCACCATCGTCGTCGTCATCTTGTTGATAGGGCGGGCACTTCCGTTTAACTACCGAAGAACCGGAGTCGCCTGAAATACAGTGACCCTGAGGGGACGAGAGTAACAACATCAAGATTACGGTTCCTCGAGACACAGGGCAGAAGATTGTGTTTCTGAACTTTGCTAAATGAAGACAAATACACCAAAAACTAATGAACTCTATCTACACAAACTCCATCTCTAGACAAACAGAGGAAAAAAACTATCCAAATCTCTCCAAGCACACGAAAATAATATCAATCCATGAATTGCCTCGCGCATTGCACGGAACAGGGTGCATACACATCATCAGTGTATGAAGCATCTCTCTCTCCCCCTCAATCCCTCTCACCAGCAGCAACATATGAAGCAGCCGATCTGTCAACCCAGACTATTGCGGCGACTGACTACTAGTACGACATACAACCAAAAACGACCAAGGATATCAATGTCAAGACAGGTACAGAAGCACGGAGAATTGGATTAACAGTCGTCCAAGCAGCTAGCGCCGACAGTTAGACACTTAACCTCCCCAGACACCAGTGAACAGAAGAGCGTGGAAGTAGATAGTTATCCGGAAGGAAGGAGGACTACTGGAAAACACGAGTCACCTCCTTCAACTGCTCAAAAGTATGCTTTATTAGATCAAAATTACTATCATTTTAGCCTCATCTGTACACAGACTTATGAACTCACTACTAGTAAATCTACAACACAAGCGTCTCATTCAGGAACAAGGACAAACCTATAGGTGACAACACAAGCGTCTCATTTTGGCCAGATCTCTAGTAATTCATCCAAAAGTCTGCTGGTCAGAAATAAACACAAAAAGAAATGGCACATAAAAAAACTGATTAGACCAGGGGACCTTGAGCAGCTGTCGCTCAAATTCCATAGCTGGGAGTCGTCCTCTTCTGCCTGCACTGCATGCATGGGGTGAGTTGGTGATGTTGCAGCGGCTCCATCTCCATGGTGATGCCGTCGTCCGTGGAGGGCGGTCGCTGCTCCAGATAAACGAGAGAATCAGGGATTGAAGGAAGGAGAGGATTTGTATCAAGGGGGCAGAGCGAGTGGTAGAGGGAGGCGTGTAGAAGGGACCATGTTGGCCCCGAAGGCCTCGCCCCGGCGCGTGTAGTCCGGGGTCGCGGCCGCCGCGGAGGACGCCAAGGAGGCCACCAGGGAGGAGAGGGACCCGCCGCTCTTTGGCTGCTGGAGCAGAGGACGCGGAGGAGGACACCATGGAGGAGATGGACCCGCCAGCCGCGACGCCATGGCTGTCGTACTCGATCTGTAGCATAGCCGGGGCTGGGGTGGAGGGTGCGGCCGATCTGGTCGATGGGGACGTGCGCGCCGGATCTAGTCCGAGGGGAGGATGGAGCGGAGGGGATGGGTCGCGGTGGTGTGCTGGGAGCCGCAGATTACGTCGGATGTCGCTGGGATCAGCCGCCGTATGTGGCGGCGGCGACGAGATGGGGACGAGGGAGGAGTGGTGCGATGGGGGGATGGAAACTGAGCTAGGGTTTGGGCTGCGGGTGGGGGTATCTCTTTTTCTTTTCTTTTTTCCTTTTTTTTCTGTAGATAGATGGATGGATGGGCGCCATGTCATCGATCCGTGGGAAGAGTCCTGATTGGTTCGGAAAACCAGTGATTTAAAAAAGTATCTAAGTACTAAAAATAGAGGAATTTTGTGAAGTAGCTATCAAAAATATTTTGCAAAATGGCACCACACAAATTTTCACTAGACTTAGACCACATTTTATGGATAAGGACCAATTTCTATACATTTTTGATCTTTCTAGCTATTTTTAATCATTTTCCGAGTGCCCGAATTGAGTTCTTTTTGTGAAGGACCTACCATATATTTGTTGCAAAATTGGACCAAATCATTTTTATAAAATACTAGGCCATATTTTATTCACATCTGACCAAATGGTTGGGTGTCAAAAGTTTTGATCCACCTCTGGTGAAAAAGATAAATTCCCGCCGATTCAGTAGGAAGCGGGTCAAATTTGAACTGCAGCTGCCTCATAGTTTGCTCTTTATTTTTTTCAAAAATCATTTCTAGGTACAAAAGTTTCTATTTAATCATAGAAACACCAAAAAAATTCCAAGATTCAATCACTCGCTAGGAACGGTCATGCCCACCGTTTTGACCGCATTTTGAAACGGGCATAAAAAATTCAAAAAAATCAAAAAATTGGGAAACCTTCGCATTGTGTCATTATATGTGACCAAGTTTCCAGGAAAAATAATAAACTTGTAATACGGCAATTATTTTAAAAAAGTGTTCTCAAAAATGAGCTATCACGCGTGAAGATTCAGGGTTTTCAAGCCAAATAATCAATCTTATGGCCACATTCATGGCATAGTTTGTTCAAATGATCTCAAATTGTGCACAAGGGTGCATCTTTGAATTCCAAACAATGTTGCCTAAGGGAGTTTTCATTTTCTTTGCACGGAAAATTCATTTTTCATTTTCTGAGTGCCCGAATTGAGTTCTTTTTATGAAGGACCTACCATATATTTGTTGCAAAATTGGACCAAATCATTTTTCTAAAATACTAGGCCATATTTGATGCATAATTGACCAAATGGTTGGGTGTCAAAAGTTTTTATCCACCTGTGGTGAAAAAGACAAATTCCCGCTGATTCAGGTGGAAGCGGGTCAAATTTGAACTGTAGCTGCCTCGTAGTTTGCTCTTTATTTTTTCCAAAAATCATTTATAGGTACATAAGTATCTATTTAATCAGAGAAACACCAAAAAAATTCCAAGATTCAACCACTAGATAGGAACGGTGAAGCCCGCCGTTTTGACCGCATTTTGAAACGGGCATAAAAAGTTCAAAAAAAATCAAAAAATTGGAAAACCTTCGCGTTGTGTCATTATATGTGACCATGTTTCCTGGAAAAATAATAAACTTGTAATACGGCAATTATTTTCAAAAAGTGTTCTCAGAAATGAGCTGTCATGCGTGAAGATTCATGACTTTCAAGCCAAATGACCAATCTTATGGCCACATTCATGGCATAGTTTGTTCAAATGATCTCATATTGTGCAAAAGGGTGCATCTTGGAATGGCAAACAATGTTGCCTAAGGGAGTTTTCATTTTCTATGCACGGAAATTCATTTTCCATTTTCCGAGTGCCCGAAATGAGTTTTTTTTGTGAAGGACCTACAAAATAGTTCTTGTAAAATTGGACCAAATCATTTTTATAAAATACTAGGCCATATTTAATGCACAATTGACCAAATGGTTGGGTGTAAAAAGTTTTGATCCACCTCTGGTGAAAAAGACAAATTTCCGCCGATTCAGTTCGAAGCGGGTCAAATTTGAACTGCATCTGCCTCATAGTTTGCTCTTTATTTTTTCCAAAAATCATTTATAGGTACATAAGGACCTATTTAATCAGAGAAACACCAACAAAATTCCAAGATTCAACCACTAGCTAGGAACGGTCATTCCCGCCGTTTTGACCGCATTTTGAAACGGGCATAAAAAATTCAAAAAAAAATCAAAAAAATTGGGAAACCTTCGCATTGTGTCATCATATGTGGCCATGTTCCTAGGAAAAATAATAAACTTGTAACACGGCAATTATTTTTCAAAAGTGTTCTCAGAAACGAGCTATCACGTGTGGAGATCAATGGCTTTCAAGCCAAATGATCAATCTTATGGCCACATTCATGGCATAGTTTGTTCAAATGATCTCATATTGTGCACAAGGGTGCATATTGGAATGGCAAACAATGTTGCCTAAGGAAGTTTTCATTTTCGTTGGACGAAAAAACCATTTTCCATTTTTCGAGTGCCCGAAAGGAGGTTTTTTTGTGAAGGAACTACTGAATAAATGTTGCAAAATTGGACCAAATCATTTTTATAAAATACTTGGCCATATTTAATGCACAATTGACAAAATTGTTGGGTGTAAATTTTTTTGCCCCATCTCTCGTGAAAAAGACAAATTTCCGCTGATTCAGTTGGAAGCGGGTCAAATTTGAACTGCAGCTGCCTCATAGTTTGCTATTTATTTTTTCCAAAAATCATTTATAGTTACATAAGGACCTATTTAATCATAAATACATGGTTTGGTGGCGATACGTCGAGGTTTGGGCGGTGGCCGAGGGCCCCAACTCTAGAGCGCGTAAACTCGCATGCCTGCCGCGTGGTCACCACGTGACCGTGGCGTTGACATGTGTTCTGGGCGGCCTAGGCATGTCTAGTGGGTTGGGCACTCCCCAGGTTGGTGCTAGGAATAAAATTACAACATAATATTCTCACGAGGAGACCGATCAATGCTGAAACATGAATTAGCAGCCAAGTGTTTGATTAGCGGTACGGGAAATGTACATGGCTAATGGGCGTGAGTTTTGGCTGAGAATGACCAGTCACTACGAAGACCGTGTTCACAAATTTTCAGCTCAAAAGGAGGAGCCTAGGTGGTAGTTGCTTTGCAAACTACCACACTGGACATAACTACGAATGTTGAAGCTTGGCTCAAAATAATGAATGGATTGAGCCGGCATTTGGTGGAGGATGGTTATTTGGGCATAGGAAAGCACTGTCGAAAATAAATACTATTTGGGCATGCCAAAGTGGTACTTCCTTCACAAACTGTTGTTCTGGACAGAATAGGAAAATGAATATTTTTGAATTATTTTCGAACTAGGCAAGGAAGGTTTTTACATATTTGACGAAGATATGACCCAAAGAATTTATGAGATTTTTTGGGAATTTTGGGAATGACAAAAATATAGGTTGCTTCACAACCTAGGGCAAAAACTGCCACATGGACATGACACATAGGCAAAACTGATGAGGTGGCGCCTAGTCATAGCAACCCACCACAATTTACAAGGCTATGACCATCTATATTGGTCATTAACAACTAGAAATAAGGCAGCGGACTACCGCTGTTTTCTTTATGACCATTTCCTCTAATGAAATTATGACCTTTCTGACCAAAATGGTCGTTATGGTTTAGGGTTTAGAGCCCCCCAGACAGATTTTGACCAATTGGTCCAAAATGGTCATAAATTTATGACCAATTCTTCGAGGGTCACTGACAGAAGGTCATAAGTTGACATATTTCTTGTAGTGAGTGCCAGGCTGTGAAGCAAAAGTCCCCTCCCCGCCAGCATCCGGCGCCGTGGCATAGTCACCAGCGCCCAAGTTCCCCTCTTCCTCCATGGGTGTGGGCTCCGTGCTTGGTGCCCCTAACGGGGACGCCCCTCGCGGCAGCATAGTCGATGGGGGTGGTGTTTTGAGGGTAGCCCTCTGCGGCTCCTCCTACTGCCGCTCCCCTCCTGCAAACCCGGCAAGGTCAACACCATAGCATCGAACGCCTACCACATGTCGAGTAAGAGGTGGGTGACGAACTTACGCTGGGGGTTGTGCCGGGGGCTGCTGTCCAGGCTGCTCAACACCACCAGTGGCATCTTTGAAGCCCCAGCTGGGGGCTGACTGCTCGCCGAGGCCTTCGCCCTCTTCGCCCTCTGGGCCAACGTCTCTGCATCCCTGCAAAAGCAAAAATGGATCAAGATAAGTGACTTGATCCAGGGGAATGGAAATGGCAGTAAGTGACGGAGTACTTACTCGTCATCTATCTCCTCTTCCTCCGCCACTTTCCTTTTCCTCTTTGGGCTGAGAGGCCCGAGATCAAAAGTGACCTCTGCGTCAACATCTGAGTCGACATCTGCCGGAGGAGGCGAGGATGACGGGGTTTGTATGCGCCCAGATGAGGAAGGGGCTGTTGTCTTCTTCTTCTCAGCAGCCTTCGTCAGCCTATTGGCTGCCGTGGTCCTCGTGTGGCGCCCAGACCCCTCTAGGGTCAATTGAGGCCGCGTAGCCCTGCCGGGCCGAACAGGCTTGCCGAAGTCAGCCCGCCGCAGGACCCGCCCTCTTCCCCCGGTTGGCGTCGAGCCCGCCGCCACGTCCTCCTCCTCCGATGACTCGTCGGCCTCGTCCTCGACGAGCGGAGCTCAAGTGTCGGTGCTGCTGACCTCCTCGGAGGCCGCCGCCCATCGGGCGAGCTCCTCTTCCTCCGCAGCCGTTGCGGCCTTGTCCTCCTCACCCCCGGCGCTGCCGGCCTCCATGGCAAGCTGTGCCTCCCTCGCCCTAGTGGCGATGTAGTCCAGCTCTGCCTGGGTGGTGTCCATGATAAGCCACCGCTCGGCGTCAGCATTGACATACACCTCGATCAGGGTGTCCAAGAATTGCTGCACATCAGCATCCTTCGGCTCCTTCCAGCTCGGGACAGGGCCGTGCGCGTTACAGTCCGGCATCATGGCGATGATCTCGGACCGACGTGAATTGTTGCACAATGGGACCACCCCCGCTGGCAACATGAAAAACGGCCCCTTGATGGCATTGCCAACCTTTGCGGCAGCCCTCGCGGCCTTTGCCGGTCCGTTCGACCTTGCCGTCGCGACCCACATCAAGCTGGAAAAGCCGCTGGCAGAAGTGGGCATGCGCCAGCACTGTGAAGTTGTGGTCGAGGCCGGGGCGGAGTCGCATAATGTCAGCCGGGTTCGTAAAGAGCCAAGCTGGCCTCCCCTTGCTGTGCAACGGGGCGATCCGGCGGTGAATGATGTCCGCCCCGATCATCTCAAGGGTGAGTCCGGCCCGGGTGAGCCGGAGAATCCTGGTGGTGGCGACAGTGAGCCTCCCGTCGGCGGCGTCGACATCGCGCCAATCGCTGCCACGGACCGGCGGCGCTCGGCGGACCTTGCAGAATTCCGGCGGGTTTTCATCCTCAATCCAGCACCACTGGCCACGCCATTCCTCCCACCTCTCCTTCACGGCTCCGTCCGGGTACGCCCCCTTGGATATTGGGATCCAGGTGACGCAACCAGAGACGACACCTCCCGGCTGGATCCGAGGGAAGAGGTAATGGCGGAAGAGCGTCGTGTTGGGCTGCACCCCGGCAAAGCCTTCGCAAAGATGCACGAATAAAGCCATGCACACCACCGCATTCGGAGTAAAATCCAAGAGGCGGAAGCCGAAGGTGTGCATAATGTCGCAGAAGAAATCGGAGAAAGGGGGGCATAACCCGCAAGAAAGATAATCGACGAAAAAGGGATACCGATTTGGAGCAGGATCGGCGCAAGCAGCAGGAATGACGCGCGTCGGTGGGTGGCCCGAATTCTCTCCCCCCCCCGTCTTCGCTCCCCATAGGGGCCTGAAGGAGGCCCGGAGCTCTTGAACATCAACCGTCGAGGGGAAGAAAAAGGCGGACTTCGTCCGGTCCCCCGACTGCGCGCTCTCCGGCGGCTCCACAGTCCCAGCGCCATTAGCCACCCCCTTGCCCTTGACGGATTTGGGCGCCATGGCGACCAAGAAGTTTAGAGGGCTGAGGAAGGGGGATGGCGAAGCAACGACGGCGGGCGACGGCGGAATCTTAGGAAGGAAGGAAGAGAGGAAACGGCGGCTCTGAGATTGGAAAAGGCACGAGGAAAGAGGAGAAAGTGAGCAGCGCACCCGCGGTTATTCCTTTCTTATGGGGGAAAACACAGGCGGCCTCCTTTAACATTAACTGTGGTATGACGCATGCCTGCGGGAACCAACCCCATGCATGCCGCCCACGTCACACGCGCCTCCCCACACCGCGGTAAAAACCGCCCCACCTACCCGCGCACCGTTTTTTGGGCCTAGCCCAAACAACGTGTTGCGCTTATGTGTGGACCAGGCTCGGGGGCTCCTGTCGGTGCACAAAAAGAGGGGTACACTTTTTGTACCCCTATAACTGTGCGCGGGCAGTCTGAGCCACGGGCACCACCACACCAAGCAAGGCAAGGGAGGTGAGCCAGGGTAAGACCGAAGCTCAAGAGAACTAGAACGACGCCAAGGCCAGGACCACGAAGAGCAAAGGGGACGAAGCGAACTCCCCCGGCAAGATCCTTGTCGGGAGACGGTTCTAGCAACCCCGGCAAGACCCTTGCCACGGCGACTCGTCCTGTGCCTATGGAGCAAGTCACCCTTGAGTCCACTGCCCCCAAAGGGCAAGGATTCAGGAGACATCCCCGTGGCGGCATGCAGATCTTCGTGAAGACATTCAAGATCAGATACGCAGTAAGGAGACGACAACCCTTGGTGGGATTCCAGCCGAGGAAGACCACAAGGCCCCCGGCAAGCGCCTTGCCGGGGATGACAGTAGGCGCCTCGACAAGACCCTTGCTGGGGACCCGACAAGGCCCTTGCCGAGGACACCCGCAGGGCCACTATCAGGCCCACGCCGACCAAACCTCCACCACCGCATGCATGTAGCTGCCGACCCAACCAGCTGGGCAGGTACCTGCGTGGCGGCATGTAGATCTTCGTGAAGACCCACCACTGCGCCACCTCAGCTTCCTACCTACCTACGTGGCATCTCAGGCATCGCTGGCCAGGGCGCGTGTGGACACGAGAAGGAGCGGCAACGGACGAGACTGATCTCTCTCCCCCGTCCGCGATAAAGCAAGGACACCTAAGCAAGGCGCATTTAATGCGCCTTGTCATGTAATGCGAGGGATAACCTCGCATCACTGTACCCTTTCCACCTCCTGTGTGCCACTGTGCACCCCTTTTCTATAAAAGGAGGCCCGAGGCAACCAGGAGAAGGATTCGGCTTTTTGGAGCTCCTCACGCCCGATAGCTAGCTCAAGAACACCGATATACAATCCACCAAAGCAGGAGTAGGGTTTTATGCATCCTTGCGGCCCGAACCTGGATAAACAAACTATGGGCTACCTGTTAGATCCTCTATTCCCACGACCCCGCACCCCGCTAACCGTAGTAGGGATTCTTGTTATCCCATAGGTGTCGCTCCTCAGCACCGACATATTGTGTGAGTGTTAGCAATCATGAAAGACTAAATGATAGTTGAGTACGTGGAATTGCTAGAAAGCTCTAACATAGACTCTTTCTGATGTTATGATAAATTGCAATTGCTTCAATGAGTGAGATTATAGTTTGTTAGTTCTCAATAAAGTTTCTGATTCATACTTTTGAATTGTGAATAGATTATTACTTGAGCATAAGAAATCATATGACAATATCCATCTATGTTGTTGTTATGATAATAATCATGATGCCCTCATGTCTGTATTTTATTTTATCGACACCTCTACCTCTAAACATGTGGACATATTTATCATTATCGGCTTCCGCTTGAGGACAAGCAAGGTCTAAGCTTGGGGGAGTTGATACGTCCATTTTGCATCATGCTTTTATATCAATATTTATTGCATTATGGGCTGTTGTTACACATTATGTCACAATACTTATGCCTATTATCTCTTATTTTACAAGTTTTACATAAGGAGGGAGAATACCGGCAGCTGGAATTCTGGGCTGGAAAAGGAGCAAATATTAGAGCCCTATTCTGCACAACTCCAAAAGTCCTGAAACTCCATGAAAGTTATTTTTGGACATAATAAAAAATACTGAGCGGAAGAAATACGTCAGGGGGGCCACCACCTGTCCACGAGTGTGGGGGGCGCGCCCTACCCCCCTGGGCACGCCCCCCTGCCTCGTGGACCCCTGTTGGCTCTCTGGTGGCCATCGTCTGCTATATGAAGTCTTTCATCCAGGGAAAAATCACAAGCAACCTTTCGGGATGACACTCCGCCGCCACGAGGCGGAACCTTGGCGGAACCAATCTAGGGCTCTGGCAGAGCTGTTCTGCCGGGGACACTTCCCTCCGGGAGGGGGAAATCATCGCCATCGTCATCACCAACGCTCCTCTCATCGGGAGAGGGAAATCTCCATCAACATCTTCACCAGCACCATCTCCTCTCAAACCCTAGTTCATCTCTTGTATCCAATTCTTGTCTCCAAGTCTGGGATTGGTACCTGTATGTTGCCAGTAGTGTTGATTACTCCTTGTAGTTGATGCTAGTTGGTTTATTTGGTGGAAGATCATATGTTCAGATCCTTTATGCATATTAATACCGCTATGATTATGAACATGAATATGCTTGGTGAGTAGTTACGTTCGTTCCCGAGGACATGGAGAAGTCTTGCTATTAGTAGTCATGTGAATTTGGTATTTGTTCGATATTTTGATTAGATGTATGTTGTCTATCCTCTAGTGGTGTTATGTGAGCGTCGACTACATGACACTTCACCATTATTTGGGCCTAGTGGAAGGCATTGGGAAGTAATAAGTAGATGATGGGTTGCTAGAGTGACAGAAGCTTAAACCCTAGTTTATGTGTTGCTTCGTAAGGGGCTGATTTGGATCCATATGTTTCATGCTATGGTTAGGTTTACCTTAATACTTCTGTTGTAGTTGCGGATGCTTGCAATAGAGGTTAATCATAAGTGGGATGCTTGTTCAAGTAAGAACAGCACCCAAGCACCAGTCCACCCACATATCAAATTATCAAAGTACCGAACGCGAATCATATGAACATGATGAAAACTAGCTTGATGATAATTCCCATGTGTCCTCGGGAGCGCTTTTCTCTATATAAGAGTTTGTCCAGGCTTGTCCTTTGCTACAAAAAGGATTGGGCCACCTTGCTGCACTTTATTTACTCTTGTTACTTGTTGCTCGTTACAAATTATCCTATCACAAAACTATCTATTACCACTTATTCAGTAATTGCAGAGAATACCTTGCTGAAAACCGTTTATCATGTCCTTCTGCTCCTCGTTGGGTTCGACACTCTTACTTATCAAAAGGACTACGATAGATCCCCCGATACTTGTGGGTCATCACTCGCTACCAGCAAGCCTTGAGGCGCTAGCATACCTGGAAGGTTCACAACCGAAGCCTTGAGGAAGGCGACCTTGTTCTTCGGCGAATCCAATCCGCCAAGAGTTCAAACAAGTTGAGGCCAAAGTGGGAAGGCCCTTATCGGGTAATACGAGTCACCAGGCCCGGTGCAGTCCTCCTGGAGACCAAAGATGGCATTTCAGTGAGCAATTCCTGGAATATCGAACATCTTCGCAAGTTTTACCCCTACGGCATGGTTGCCAGGAGCCCCAGCAACCCCCCTTTTTGTACTAGCCATGCCGGCAAGGCATGTAACCCTATGTACAAAGCCAGGCGCAGACCCTGTGCGTAGTCAGGGAAAGAAATCCCTTAGTATGTACAGTTTCCCGTTGATTTCCATGTTCATGTGTATACATATATGCATGCTTTTCCAGGATATTGTACTACTTTTTGATTCCAACAAATGTTAATGGACCGCCAAGGTTCCATGCTCCTGCCCTCTCTTCTTTCCAGCCGCGGCAAGGACGCTCGATCCCGCCAAGGACCCGGCTCCGGCAAGAAGTTGAGAAGACTACCCGGCATGGCAGTCCCTGGCAAACCAAACAGATAAAGTTTACCTCTTTCCCATTCATGTTCGTAACCTGTGATTTGTGCATTAGAAAACCTCGCCACTCTCTTTTAAAACTCAGGTGCTCCCATCCATAACCCGAACGCTGCTTCGGTCGGAATGGTCGCAGTAGCCCTTGCTAAAAGGAGAATGACGAGGGGCTGGACCCTTTGTCTGTAACCCGGCAGATGTAATTCTCCGGCAGGCACATAGGGCACCGGCAGGACAGCTTGTCGGGAGGACTCATTTATTTGCATTAAGGAAGCATTTTGCCTCTGCATGGACATATACATGCATGGGTTCCCGGCAAGGCTGGTCTTTTTCATTAACATGCTAATACAAGTACGAATGTTACGGGACACAGACATGGGCTTGAGAGATTACATTGTTTAGAATTAAGATTTGACAAGTGCCTACAAGCTAAAAGAAAGATAAGTGCCTCGCCATCTCTGTTCTTGCCCCTTTCCTCCCAGGTGCAGTAGGTGAAGGCAAAGAAGGGGCGACGAGGAGCGCGCCGATGGAGAGCATGGCGGGGATGACCCTCGGCAAGGCACGTGGCCGAGGGAGAAGGGCGATGCAGATGACGGTGCTGCCGCCGATGGTCAGCCGGAGTCGGAATTGGCGTCCTCCCGCCCACTACCCTCATCGTCGTTGTCGCTGTCCTCCTCGTCACTGTCGCCCGAGGAGGAAGTTTCGTTGTCGGTGGAGCTCTCCGTGCAGTACCCTAAGCGGGTTCCCAAGTGCCCAAAGACCTTGATGGAGAGTAGACTGTTCTCCATTAATTTGAACTGGAGAACGTGCCTCTCCAACAGGCTATGGGCGCGGGCCAAGGTCTTCCACCCATGACGGAGATACATGACGTGAGGGGCGGGGAAGTCAACGTCGACCCGCATGCCGCCATTCCCGCAGCCCCTCATGTGCCGCCTCAAGGCCTGTGGCAGGTTGAGCTCCATTTCCCGTGCGAATGGTGTGGGGAAGCGGAGGTGACCGCACACTGGCTTGTACAGCCTGATGAAGAACTCGCGGGGCTGGTCTCCGTCGTGGCCCTCCATTGGGGAGGGGAGCCGCTGGCCCCCGTCCTCCTCTCCCCCGAGCGCCATGGCGTCCTCGGCCTCGCCCCCTCCCTCTTCCTCTCATAGCGGGCTTCGCTGCCATGAGCTCCAGAGGAGGGGGGACACGCTGTCGAGCAGAAGCCCTTGTCGCCACCATTGGAGCGACGGCGCACCCTCTCACCATGGCGAGTGGAAGAAAGGGACCAAGCAAGAAGGAGACGAATGCAGAAGAATTTTGTCCCTCTTCCCTTTTTATAGAGGGGCAGGGATGGGGCTCGGCCCCCAACCTAAGGGCGGCTGCCCCACTCGACCAATCCGGCTGCCAGGAGCGCAGGGAATTAGGATCGACCCGCTGCTCCAATCAGCAACGCCCGGCTTCCCGCCTTGGCGTTAAGGCCTGTGCCCTCTGTATCCGCCACCTACCCTCCCTGAGGCATGGGGGACGCGTGGCAGGCGGTTCGGAATTAAGAAGACAAGTGGGACGACCATTTTCCACCCCGTGATCATGGGGTGCGGGCGCCATAAAGGCCACGACTCGAGTCCACTTTGTAAATGAGTCGCGCCACTGCGGCTTCCTCTTTTTTAAGGGGAAGACGCGGGCCGCCTCTTTACTGTTCATCGCAGGTTGACGCAATCGTGCTGCAACCATTCCACGCACGACCCCCACATCACGCACTCAATATGGGTTGTGGGGAAGCGCAACTGGCGAGCGAGGAGGATGAAACTCTGCCACGCATGCCCGCGCACAGTGCTAGGCCTGGCCTAACAACGCTTCGCGCTTATGTGTGGCCCAGCGCCGGGGGCTCCTGTCGGTGTACAATAGTAGGGGCCTTTCTGTACCCCTTTACTTGTGCAGGGGCAGTCGTAGCCACACCTGTGGCCATGCTTGGCGGGGCAGAGGAAGGGAAGGTTCAAGACTGCTAAGGCAGTACTCAAGCCAGAGGCGTGAAGAGCAAAGGGGCAAGATGGACTTCCACTGGCAAGGCCCTTGCCGGGGCGGCCTACGTAGCCCCGGCAAGAGCCTTGCCGGGGCGACTTGCCTAATACCAACGAGGCCACCACCCTTGAGCCTGAGAGCTCTGACGCCATCGATAACGCCGAGACCAAGACTCGGGGGCGCCTGCGTGGTGGCATGCAGAACTTTGTGATGACCCAAGGCCTGCAAATCAATTTGAGAACCAGAAGACGAAGACCATCGGCAAGATCCTTGCCAGGGACAGACGAAGACCCCCGGCAAGATCCTTACCGTGGACGCCCGCGAGACCCTGGCAAGACCCTTGCCGGGGGGCACTTGCGGGGCCGCGGCCAGGCCCGCACCTGCCAACATTTTGCTGCCCCGCAGCCGTTCTGACGCGGAAACTAGCCCGCCAACTAGGCAAGCACCTGCGTGCCAGCATGCAGCTTCTAGGCCAACTAGTCAAGCACCTGCGTGGTGGAATGCAGATCTTTGTGAAGACCCTGTCACCACACTAGCACAGCAGCCAGCCAGCCAGCGTGGTGCTGCATGGCTCGTCAGCTTGGACGTGCGTCGAAGATAGGTGAGGCGGTGATGGATGGGACGAGCTCTGTTGCCACCCCCGATAAAGCAAGAGGGCACATAGGCAGCGCATTAAATGCGTTTTTCCTATGGTGGCAGGTGATAAACTTGTACAATATAGATACTTTCCACCTCCTGTGTGCCACGGTGGCGACCCCTTTGACATATAAAAGGAGGCCCGAGGCGTACTGTGGAAGGCTTCAGACTTTTTGGACTGGGAATGCACCGCAGCTAGTCCAAGAGCTCAGGAACACTAAATATACACAGACAAGCAGGACTATGGTTTAACGCATCATTTGCAGCCCGAACCTAGGTAGAAATCCCCTTTCGCTGATCGATAGACCTGCTCTTTGCGCAGCTCCATGCTCCGCCAACCGTAGAAGGGATTCCCCGGGATCCCATAGGTGTCGTTTTCCCCGACAACACTTGTCTCTTCACCTTTACCTCCTTTAAATATTGTGGTTCATCATAGTTAATTGATGTCTAATCATGTAATTACTGAACATATTGTATTGGCAATTTTATTTATGGATTCGTTGTTGAACCATTGTGTTGAGAATTTGAATTGCATGTTTCATATTTCTAAATTTCCAATTCGAATAGTAAATTACATGCAAAAAGAAAAATATACAGGAGCTAATAAAATAATGTGCGCATGGTTAGAAAGAAAACAGCGTGTGCGATGTTAAAAGAGAACAGATGGTCATGGAACTTTGAAAATGGTTCTGGCAGTAAAAGCGCTTGTGATGGAAAGCCCAAAGCCACACAGTTTTCTTCATCAAATCGTGTGTGACGTAGTTGATAAAAGCAAATAGTAAACCAAGGCAGAGCGCGTGTGATAGTTACACCTTTCACACACGACCTATACATAAAACTGTGAGGGATGTACGTACGAACGGAAACGTTTTCCTTGTATTGACTTTGTGGGATGTACATAAGAACAGAAACGTAATCCTTGGATTGACTGTGTGTGATATACATGTGAACATAAATGTTTTTCTTGGATTCACCGTGTGGGATGTGTGTACGAACGGAAATGATTGGGTTTCGATGCCTCGCCCGATCGCACACGAGCCTGTGTTCCAGGAGGGCCTATCCCGACGGTTTCTGGTCATGTGGGAAGGGCCCCCTATAGCCCACACTCGCTTGGCGACGGTTCCAAATACGATCACGGAAAGGGTTAGAAACCGTTTGTATAACACCTCATTGTACCAGTGTTTGTGTAGGTATTAGGTGATTTGTGCGTTGTCTCCTACTGGATTGATACCTTGGTTCTCAAACTGAGGGAAATACTTATCTCCACTTTGCTGCATCACCCTTTCCACTTCAAGGGAAAAACCAACGCAAGCTCAAGAAGTAGCAGGAAGAATTTCTGGCGCTGTTGCCGGGGAGATCTAAACCAAGTCAAGACATACCAAGTACCCACATAAACTCTCATATCTTGCATTATATTATTCGCCATTCGCCTCTCATTTTCCTCCCCCCACTTCTAAAACGATTTTCGAAAAGATTTGCCTTTTCTTTGCCTCTCTTCTGTTCGTCTTCTTCGTTTGCTTTTTGTGTGTAAGATTGCTTGCCTTTATGGCTCAACCAAAGAACATTGATCCTCACTTTAGGAGTTTGGAAGAAATTGAAAATAATGTTAGGAGCTTCATGTCTTTACAATTTGAGCATAATAGTTTCTTTAGAAACAAGCTTAAGGAGCAGAAAAGTTTTTTGGAGTACATGTATAAAGAGCTCGATGATATGTCTAAGGAATTTTATGGTTTGAAATCTCAGCTTGCTCATCTCGAGAATCTAGTAGGCCAAATTTCTGACGAACAAGCTACCTTAGTAAATAAGATGGCCGCTAAACTAGAAGCTTTAAATAATGATGAAGATCTTAAAGTGATTGATGTGATTCCTATTTAATATTTCTTTTCTAATATAAATCTTGATAAAGATGGGACTAGAGATGAGTCAACTTTAGTTAAAAGGCGTCCCAATGATTTGGAGTTTTCAGATCTTGATGCTAAAATTGATAAAAGTGGGATTAGAGAGGTCAAAACCTTAAGTAGCAATGAACCCACTCTTTTGGATTTCAAGCAATTTAATTATTATAGTTGTTCTTTAATAGATTGTATTTCCTTTTTGCAATCCATGTTAATTTCTCCACATGCTTATAATCAAAACAAAGCTTTTACTAAACATATTGTTGATGCTATGATGCAATCTTTTGAAGAAAAGCTTGAATTGGAAGTTTATATCACTAGAAAACTTTATGATGAGTGGGAAGCTACTATTAAGATTAAGATTAAAAATTATGAGTGCCATGATTTGGGTGATTTGGGTGCTAGTGTTTCCACGATTCCAAAAACTTTATGTGATGTGCTAGGTTTCCGTGAATTTGATGGTAGTTCTTTAAATTTGCATCTTGCGGATTCCATTATTAAGAAACCTATGGGAAGGATTAATGATGTTCTTGTTGTTGCAAATAGGAATTATGTGCCCGTAGATTTCATTCTTCTTAATATAGATTGCAATCCTACATGTCCTATTATTCTTGGTAGACCTTTCCTTAGAACGATTGGTGCAATTATTGATATGAAAGAAGGAAACATTAGATTTCAATTTCTGTTAAGGAATGGCATGGAACAAATTTCCAGAAAGAAAATTAAATTGCCATATGAATCTATTATGAGAGCTACATATGGATTGCATACCAAAGATGACAATACCTAGATCTATTCGTGTTTTATGCCTAGGCATTAAATAATAGCACTTGTTGGGAGGCAACCCAATTTTATTTTTGTTCTTGCTTTTTAGGTTCTGTTTTGCAATAAATCATTCATCTAGCCTCTGGTTAGATGTGGTTTTTTGTTTTAATTAGTGTTTGGGCCAAGTAAAGACCTTTGGGATGGCTTACGGTGATAGTTGATTTGATCTTGGTGAAAAATAGAAACTTTTGCGTTTTGGAAAACAATTCTAATTTTTAACAGAAGCACGATAAAATACTGATTATTTTTGCAGAAGATTAATAAACAAAATTCTTAGTTTGTCCTATTTTTCAGAATTTTTGGAGTTACAGAAGTATTCAAGAGTTACATATTGCTACAGACTATTTTGTTTTTGACACGTTATGTTTTCTATGTGTTGTTTGCTTATTTTGATGATTCTATGAGTAGTATCGGGGGGTATGAACCATGGAAAAATTGGAATACAGTAGATATTACACCAATATAGATAAAGAATGAGTTCACAACAGTACCAAAAGTGGTGATTTATTTCTTATACTAACAGAGCTTATGAGATTTTCTGTTGAGTTTTGTGTTGTGAAGTTTTCAAGTTTTGGGTAAGGATTTGATGCACCATGAAATAAGGAGTGGAAAGGGCCTAAGCTTGGGGATTCCCAAGGAACCCCAAGGTAATATTCAAGGATAACCAAGAGCCTAAGCTTGGGGATGCCACAGAAGGCATCCCCTCTTGCGTCTTTGTCTATCGGTAACTTTACTTGAGGCTATATTTTTATTCACCACATGATATGTGTTTTGCTTGGAGCGTCTTGTATGATTTGAGTCTTTACTTTTTAGTTTTCCACAATCATCCTTGTTGTACATACCTTTTGAGAGGGACACACATGAATCGTGATTTATTAGAATACTCTATGTGCTTCACTTATATCTTTTGAGCTAGGCAATTTTGCTCCATGCTTCGCTTATATCTTTTTAGAGCACGGCGGTGGTTTTATTTTATATAAATTATTGAACTCTCATGCTTCACTTATATAATTTTGAGAGTCCTTTAGAATAGCATGGTAATTTTCTTTGGTTATAAATTTAGTTCTAATATGATAGGCTTCCAAGAGGGATATAATAAAAACTTTCATATAAAGTGCATAGAATACTCTGAGAAGCTTGTTTCTTTTTTGATTGTTTTGAGATATAAAGATGGTGATACTAGAGTCATGCTCGTGAGTAATTGTGGAGTGCAGAAATACTTGTGTTAAAGTTTGTGATTCCCGTAGCATGCACGTATGGTGAATCGTTTTGTGATGAAGTCCGAGCATGATTTATTTATTGATTGTCTTCCTTATGAGTGGCAGTCAGGGATGAGCGATGGTATTTTCCTATCAATCTATCCACCTAGGAGCATGTGCGTAGTACTTTGTTTCGATAACTAATAGATTTTTGCAATAAGTATGTGAGTTCTTTATGACTAATGTTGAGTCCATGGATTATATGCACTGTCTCCCTTCCACCATTGCTAGCCTCTCTAGTGTCGCGCAACTTTCACTGGTACCTTAAACCCATCATATTCCTTCCTCAAAACAGCCACCATACCTAACTATTATGGCATTTCCATAGCCAGTCTGAGATAGATTGCCATGCACCTTTCCACTATTCCGTTTATTATGACACATTCCATCATTATCATATTGCTTTGCTTGATCATGTAGTTGACATCATATTTGTGGCAAAGCCACCTTTCATAATTGTTTCATACATGTCACTCTTGATGCATTGCACATCCCAGTACACCGTCGGAGGCACTCATATAGAGTCATATTTTGTTCTAAGAATCGAGTTGTAAGTAAATAAAAGTGTGATGATCTTCATTATTAGAGCATTGTCCCATGATAGGAAAGGATGATGGAGACTATGATTCCCTCACAAGTTGGGATGAGACTCCGGACAAAAAAAAGAGGACAAAAAAATGAGAGAAGGCCCAAATAAAAAAATGAGAGAAAAGAGAGAAGGGACAATGTTACTATCCTTTTACCACACTTGTGCTTCAAAGTAGCACCATCATCTTCATGATAGAGAGTCTCCTATGTAGTCACTTTCATATACTAGTGGGAATTTTTAATGATAGAACTTGGCTTGTATATTCCAATGATGGGCTTCCTCAAATTGCCCTAGGTCTTCATGAGGAAGCGAGTTGAATGCACACACACTCAATTTTCTTTTTGAGCTTTCATAAAATTATAGCTCTAGTGCATCCGTTGCATGGCAATCCCTACTCACTCACATTGATATCTATTGATGGGCATCTCCATAGCCCGTTGATACGCCTAGTTGATGTGAGACTATCTCCCTCTTTTTGTCTTCTTCACAACCACCATATTCTATTCCACCTATAGTGCTATGCCCATGGCTCACGCTCATGTATTGCGTGAAAGTTGAAAAGGTTTGAGAACATCAAAAGTATGAAACAATTGTTTGGCTTGTCATAGGGGTTGTGCATGATTTGAATATTTTGTGTGGTAAAGATGGATCATAGCCAGACTATATGATTTTGTCGGGATAAACTTTCTTTGTCCATGTTATTTTCAGATGACATAATTGCCTTGTTAGTATGCTTGAAGTATTATTTTTTATGTCAATATTAAACTTTTGTTTTGAATCTTATGGATCTGAACGTTCATGCCACAATAAATCAAATTACACGAATAAATATGTTAGGTAGCATTCCACATCAAAAATTCTGTTTTTATCATTTACCTACTCGAGGACGAGCAGCAATTAAGCTTGGGGATGCTTGATACGTCTCCGACGTATCTATAATTTTTTATTGTTCCATGCTATTATATTATCTATTTTGGAAGTTTTATATGCATTAATATGCTATTTATATTATTTTTGGGACTAACCTATTAATCTAGAGCCCAGTGCCAGTTCATGTTTTTTCCTTGTTTTTGAGTTTCGCAAAAAGGAATATGTAGCGACCCGACCTCAAACGGCCAAGCCTCTGTGTATCCGTGCCATCCCTGGATCGGTATGCTGGCACACACAGTACATCAATGTATATATCAAAGTGCAATCACATGTATAAATAACATAAAACTGATATATACCTCATAAGTCTCAGCGGAAACAAACATAAGGGTGTGGAGTCCATCAACGCCAACAGCAATTTGAGTGTAGACCGTAACCCTACAACGTAACTCTTACTCGCCGTAAAAATTCCTGCAACATAAGACGTTGCAGCCCTGTAGGTCAGTACATTGAATGTACTGGCAAGTCACATCATAAGAATAATGAACCTATTTATACATGCAATTTGGCTGGTGGAAAGCTCTAAGTTTAGTTTTTGCATAAAGCTAGTTTTTCCCTAGAATAAAAGATATTATTCTACCACTACTTTACAGCATAGGGTGAGTTGGTAAACCCAACTTAATCCATTCCCAAGGTTTCATTTAAAACCCAACTGTTTAATTAAGAGTGATGAGATCTCCCAGCATTTCCACTACTAGATGCTCAAGTTGTCCGTAACCGGGGACACGGCTAATCGATTAGGTTTTAACACTCTGCAGAGGTTTGCACACTTTTCCCCACAAGACTCGATCGCCTCCCTTGAAGTTCTCGCACTGCCTGGCATTTGAGAACAGGATGACCGAGACATAGCCTTTCTAAAATGTTTCCCCTTAACCCACGGATAGGCCAGTACACCTACATCATTCTACATCTGCTAGCCCATCCCGGAAGGGGTCACACTATCTACTCAACTAAGCCAGAGCCCATATTGGCTTGTGGCTGCACACATAAGCTTCTAGACATGAGAATACGATTGATCTCTTTGAGTCTGGGCGGACGGACCACTAGTGGTGCACCACCATGGATTTCCCATGCATGCTCCCACTGTACTTCGCCACCATTCAAACCAAACCTCTGCCCAGGTAGTTCATTAAGTTATCTTGGTTCTACTTACTACTTTGTGTCAGGACCCCGATTCCAAGTCACATCGATCTAGCTGGTAACACCTCATATCACTTTGCGGCCTCATGCACGGTATTCCCACGGGTGTCGCCTTACCATGGCCCGGGACCGTTTGCGCCTTTTGGCTCACGTATATGATAGTGTCGCTAGCATCCATATGATAGAGAACCAGGGCCGACATGGCTAGTCGTGAACCCAAATCGGCACCAACCTATGGGGACAAGCATACATGAATCACATCGAGCATGTCGGTCAGCAGCATGTGAATCCGGGCTGTAGCACTAGGCTAACAGTACTCCAGGAACCCAGGCTGTAGCAGGCTAGGCAGGACTCCGGATGTCACCGCGTGACATTTCCCCGAAGGGACAGACACAGGAACAAAGTGAAACACATGCCAGCCAGTCAAGTGTCCTGAGAAGTAGTGCTGGGCTAGCAGGACTCCGTTGAACGGGGCTGTAGCGGACTAATATGGCTCATGGAAGCACTAGACTACATTTCCCCATAAGAGAGGCTGCCAAGGATAAACAACTAGATTGTCGGATCCCACACATACCAAGCATTTCAATCATACACACAATATGCTCGATATGTGGAAATACCACATGGCATCACAACATAACTCTACGACTCAAGTATTTATTCATTAGGCTCCGAGGAGCAAGATATTACAAACATGGGTCTCATGACCCAACATTCAGAGCATACAAGTCAAAGCACACGCGAAAGCTTAACTTGTCTGAGTACAGACAACTACAAAAGAAGAAGGCTCAGAAGCCTGACTATCTACAAGACCCTCCCAAGGGTACAAGATCGTAGCTGAGGTAACACGCTAAACGTCGAAGTCCAAGCGGAACTACTAGTGATACTGACGTCTCTCTACAAAACATAAATTAAGCAAACGTGAGTTCAAATGTACCCAGTGAGACTTACATCAGAACTAGCTACATATGCATCATTATCAACAAAAGGGATGGTGGGGTTTAAGTGCAGCAAGCCAGCTTTTGACTCAGTGGCTAACCTGAACTACGACTGCAAGTAACTCTTTTGAGGTGGCGCACACGAGTCCACATATTCACCATATCAATACTCCACAATGGATCCGCTCCCGTCTCCCTACGAGAAGGCCATCCATAGCACTCACGCTTATCTTGCGCATTTTAGAGTATCCAGTTCCTCTTGTCTATGAACTATGCAAGGGGTCCAAGTTTCCATATCCGAGAAATCCGGCTATTCGAATAGATAATGATAACCCTGCAGAGGTGTACTTCTTCACACACGCTCTCGCCACTTACCACCATGTACACATCATGTATCTCGGCAACCTTCAAGCGGAGGCCTGGCGAGGGAGTCGGCCACGACCTGACTAACCAACAAGTCTCTAGTCCAGGTTTATCGCCTATTCGGGTTCCATCCGCAAGGAGATCCGGCCGGGGTGTCGCTCACGGCCCCAAACAATGTGTGCAGGGTTCCCAAGCCCAACATCCGGGTGCCACTTGGTACACCGTGCCACTGTGCCTAGTCTGTCCCAAGCCCACCTGTACCAGGTACCACTTGGTAGACTACTAACACTACCTACAAACACCATAAACTAGTTGCAACTCCTGGACAGAGATCAGGTTGATTAATAAGTCGAGAGGGGCACTTAAGCATCACAATGTGTGGTAGTAACTGTTCATGGATCACAAACACAGAACTCAGTTCCTGAGGACGGCTTCAATGAGACAACCCGCCATGTACTCCTACATGGCCTCTCACCGCTACCTTTACCAAATCGTGTTCACACACTTAGCTCACACACAGTAGGACATGTTCAACACCATTTCAACTCATCCCCGATGAATCAGACCTGACTCAACTCTAAGCAGTAGCAGGCATGACAAACAAGCATGAACGAGTAGGCACATCAGGGCTCAAACAACTCCTACTCATGCTAGTGGGTTTCATCTATTTACTGTGGCAATGACAGGTCATGCAGAGGAAAGGGGTTTAGCTACCACAGCATGTAACAATTGAAACGACGTTGTCCTAATGTAGTAAAAGAGAGCAGGAGCGAGAGAGTGGGATTGTATAGGAATGAACAAGGGGGTTTTGCTTGCCTGGCACTTCTGAAGATAATATAGTTCTTCATCGGTGTCATTGATCAATCGTCGGAACCACGTCTATCGGGGGGAACAATCATCGGCTAACACAGAAAGAATACAATCAATGCAATGCAACAATATGATGCATGATCATTACATGGCAATATGATGTGAGTTGAGCTAATGCAGCTAGCAACGATTTAAATGAAGTTGGTTTGAACCCAAGGTTCAAATTCAAACTCCATGTAAGACATTTCAAATGCCATTAATTCAAATTGTCTTATACAGCAACTTTAAGTTGTTCAAACATGCATTAAAATGGTACAGATGGATAGATTAGATTTTTCTGATCATTTTTCATATATAATTTATCTTATTTGGAGTTACGGTTGAATTTCTATGATTTTTCAAAGTTTTGGATATTTTCTGAATTAAACAAATCATTTATGATTTATTTATAATCCAGAAAAGCATTTATGACCTCATCACTGCATCACTGTGACGTCATCTAGTCAATAGGACGGGTCCAGGTCAAACCTGACTCTGGGGCCCGCATGTCATAGGCTCTGTACTAATAGAGAGTTACTTTTTTTGTTAAACTAAATTAACCATGGGTTAGTTTAGAGGGTGGGCCCAGTGTTAGTGGGTGTGGTTTAATTAGAGGCTAAACTAATTGTTTCCATGTCGGCTAACACAGGGTTTCGGTGCCGGCGACCTCATCCGACGTCGGAGGCATGTCGGAATCGCTGCTCCGGTAGCGGTTCGATGCCCCGAGGGTACTGGTGGAGAGCTCAAGCTCGTGCACGACTAGGGGAGGCCTCGGGAGGCGGTGGGGTGGCCGGGAACGACGACCACGGTGGCTTTGGCGGCGGCCGGAGCTTGGGCCAGCACGGGCGCGGTGGCTGCAGCGCGTTTGCCAGAGAGCAGAGGAGCGCGTCGGGATCCTGGGGACCTGGAGAGCATGCGGGGCTACTAGAGCAAGCGGAAGAGCTCCGGGGCGCGAGGTTCACTGGCCATGGAAATGGTCGGAGCTTGGTGCTTGAGGGGACGGCAGCTAAGGTATGAGAACGAGCAGGGGAGGAGGGGGAAACAAAGGAGTCCTCACAGCGAAGTTTTTTAGCGGCTCAGACGGCTCGGGGAGGCCCTCTTCGGCACGAATCGATGGCGGCGATCCACGGGTTGCCAGCGAGGAAGACGATGATGTTGACGGCGCTGCAGTGCGCCCGGGCTTCTGATCTTCAGCGTTCAGACGAGGAGGAGCTTCTCTCCGCGGCTGGACACGGTGCGGGGCCTAGGGTGCGCGGTGGCTACGGGTTTCATGGGGCCAGCGCTTGACGGTTGCGGCCATGGCGAGAAGAGGGCGAGAGAGAGGGCAGAGGGGGAGAGTGAAACGCCCAGGGGTTCAGGGCGGCGCCGAAGAGAAGCCCCGAGGCGTCGTGGTGGCCTCAATGACGTAGGCGCGCAGGGAGGTGCGTGGCGCCACGGGCGCGCGTGCGTTGTCTCCCTCCTCTGCTTGCTGGCAGAGGTAGGTGATGGCTGGCACGGGCTAGGTGGGCTGGGCAGCACAGCTGGGCCACTGGGCTGTAGGTAAGCGCCAGGTAAGGTTTCCCACTTTTCTGTTTTTTTATTTTGTTCTGTTTGTTTTGATTTAGTTTAGGCACTAAATCATTTTAATAAATTCTAAAAATTATTGTGGATGTTAGATAAACTATTCCAGAGCTCCACAAAAAACTTCAGAATATTTGGACCATTTAAAATATATATAGCATTTAAATGGCTCCAACTCAAATACTTTTGTGTTAATTCAAGAATCGAAAAATGACCTAAAAATATATTCATCATTTTTAGTAGAGGTTTGCACGTTAACCGGAAATCATGAACTTTTCTTAGAGCATTTTGGGTTCATTGAAAAAGATTTTATTTGAACCTATTTGAATTTCATGTGGTGCTAGGGTTTGATCATCCCCATTTCAAATTTCAAACAATATAGACATAATCCATGGATGCTTATGAAACTAATTGCAATCGAATTCTAGGGCTGTGACATTTGTCACTCATCTCTCACAATGAACACTTCCCAATCCACGGATAGGCCGGTACATCTACAACATTATACATCTGCTAGCCCATCCCGGAAGGGGTCACACTATCTACTCAACTAAGCCAGAGCCCATATTGGCTTGTGGCTGCACACGTAAGCTTCTAGACGTGAGAATACGATTGATCTCTTTGAGCCTGGGCGGACGGACCACTAGTGGTGCACCACCATGGATTTCCCATGCATGCTCCCACTGTACTTCGCCACCATTCAAACCAAACCTCCGCCCAGGTAGTTCATTAAGTTATCTTGGTTCTACTTACTACTTTGTCACTCATCTCTCACAATGAACACTTCCCAATCCACATCTACATTGGCGAGGCAAAATTAAACTTACGCGGTGGTGACAAAGGTATATGGTCCAAACCTACCTCAATGAACTACTAGGTAACGGCATAGCCATGTGGCAACAATAAATCCTACCATGCAATCCTACGACAAAAGGACTAAGTGCACAATATAAAACATAGGTAATTGGAGGAATGGTCAAATGTGAACTTGCCTGGTAATAGTTGATGAAGATTATATAGCTCTCAGAAATTTACTTAATAGAGCTATTCGTCACTCTCCGATGAAAATCTATAAGGTCAAACATTGCACTCACATAAGCAATCATGTCAGAGAACCAAGAAGAACATGCAAAGCAAAAGTTTTGGAAAACCAAATGAACATTCAACACACTTAACTAGCATGGAAATATCCTAAATGCAACACAACCTAGGCATGTGGTTCAGAATTTGTGACGTGAAGCATAGTGCATACAAGGCATACGAGTAAAACTACTATGGACAGATCCTAAGTGTGTGAAAATTAGTGTGACAATGGTCCAGGTGATAGGGTTTGGCAACAATGACACGATGCAAAAAGAATCACATCAATCGGAGCTACGGTTTAGGAGATATGGCCAGTTGAAGTTTGAATTCAAACCTGAATAAATTCAAATTTGAAATTGGCCAAAAGTTTTCAAAGTTGGTTCTCTGGATAAAGCTATTCGAGACGAACATTTTGCCGCTGGTTTCGTCGAATTTGGAGTTACGGTTAAAAAGATACGGCTATCCGAAGTTCAGGGACTAATCTGTAAAACTCAGGGACTAAACAGAAAAAGAAATAAATGCAAACAGGCCCCTGGCCACGTGGCGCACTGTGAAAGGCCAGAGAGTGTGCACTGCGGTAGCTATACGGTGAACGGCCACTGAATAATAAAAACAACTACCGCGGCTAAATAAAAAAACCGGAGACCGGTTTAACTAAAACCACGGTTAACCAAACTAAAACAAACCGATCTATAAATACAAAAAAACTAAACGAACGGGGAGGGGTCGCCTTACAGAAGCGACGACGACATCTGGAGACGGCGGTGCTGGCTTCAGGCGGCGGACGACGGACTGGGCGGCGTCTCCGGCGGTCCTCAGCGGCGGCGAAGGGGTCGGGGAGACCGGGCACGACGTGGGTGGCGTGCCGGTGGGGTCGGCGGGTGGTGGGGTGGCCAGCGACGAGCAGAGGAGGCGGCGGAGCTCCGGTGCTCCGGCGAGAGCGCGGCGTGTCGGGGCGGCATCTCCGGTGACCTAGAAGGCAAAAGAAGGTGTCAACTCGACGCGTGCGGACTCGGGCAACAAAAAGACGTAGTCGATGGAGGCCGGGGTGGCTCACGGGCGATGAAATCCTCCGGTGAACTAGCACGGCTCCGGCGAGATCCAAGTGGCTACGGCGAGCGATGCGAGGGGCGTGGTGACGAACGGGTTAGCTGAACGGAGGGAGGGGGTCGAGGGCTTCTTATAGGTGCGGAGAGAGGGCTTGGGAGTGAGGGATAAACTCTATCCCTAGAGCTTCGGCCGGCGGTTGCGTGCGTGTGCTCATCCAGCGGGAGGAGCGGGAGGTTGGGGACGACGGGGTGGGGCCCTCCTGGCAGCTGCGTGCGAGCGAGAGGGAGACGTCGGGCGTGCGAGGGCGCTCGGGCGCTTGCCTTGGGCCGAATTGGCCAGCGGCTGGCTGGGCCGCGGGGTGTTCCTGGGCCGAGCTGGCCACGGTCCAGGTGGTGAGTGTGTGTGTGTGTGTGTGTGTGTTTTTAAAAAAAACACAAAGGAACTGTAGCAGAATAAAAAAACATAGGAATATTATATACCGAAATGTTCAGAAATTTGCCAAGAATAGGATGAACTATTTTTAAATTTCAAATAAATTCCATAAAAATTCATAAAAGTCAAACAGTGCTACTGTTGCATTTAAAATCAATAAAAATCATTTTTAAAATAGCAAAATGATTTCACATTTATTTTCTCCTAATTTTCCATTGAAGGGAATCATTTTACCCTTAGTTCCGTTTATTTATTTTTAGGAGAAAATATTTTGAAAAGAAACTCAAATAACTCCCAGTTGGATTTAAATTTGGAATTTCAAACAACTTCGAATGGAAAATGGGTTTCAAATAACTTCAAAGTGACTTCCATTTTATTTCTTTGAAACTTCCAACTCCCTTTCTTCAAATATGAAGAAGTCATTTTATCTTCCCTCATGAACTCATTGAGCTGCTTAAAGTTTCTAAATTTAAAATATTACAAAATGGAATTCAAATCATTTTCAAACCCCTTTTCATTTCTTTAAATGGAAGAATTCATATCATCTTCACTCTAGGGTTTTGTGATGAAATTAATTTGAATTCAGGAAGATCAAAATGCAAGATGCAAAGTTTTGGGAAAGTCCTTTTATTCCCTCTCATTCAACTTTCAAAAAGTTTTCAATTTCCAATCATTTTCACACAATCAATCACACAACAATCAAACAAACAATCATAATAATTTATTTAATATAACATTCCAAAATTTAGAATTTTGGGATGTTACAGAATAACAAACGGAGTCCAAACGGAATAAAACCTTCACGATGATTTTTCTTGGATAAGAAGAAAACCAGGAGACTTGGAGATGAACTCGGAGGAGCCACGAGGCGGCCACAAGGATAGAGGGCACGCCCAGGGGGGTAGGGCGCGCCCCCACCCTTGTGGCCCCCCGTGACTCCACCGACCTAATTCTTTCGCCTATATATTCACAAATATCCCCAAACCACCAGAGGCATCCACGAAAACACTTTTCCACCGCCGCAACATTTTGTACCCGTGAGATCCCATCTAGGGACCTTTTCCGGCACCCTGCCAAAAGGGGATTCGATCATGGAGGGCTTGTAGATCAACTATATTGCTCTTTCAATGAAGCGTGAGTTGTTTACCACAGACCTACGTGTCCATAGCTAGTAGCTAGATGGCTTCTTCTCTGTCTTTGATTCTCAATACCATGTTCTCCTCGATGTTCCTGGAGATCTATTCGATGTAATACTTTTTTGCGGTGTGTTTGCTGAGATCCGATGAATTGTGGATTTATGATCACCTTATCTATGCATATTATTTGAATCTTCTCTGAATTCTTTTATGCATGATTTGATATCTTTGTAATTCTCTTTGAACTATCGGTTTGGTTTGGCCAACTAGATTGGTTTTTCTTGCAATGGGAGAAGTGCTTAGCTTTGGGTTCAATCTTGCGGTGTCCTTTCCCACTGACAGTAGGGGCAGCAAGGCACATATTGTATTGTTGCCATCGAGGATAAAAAGATGGTGTTCTCATCATATTGCTTGAGTTAATTCCTCTACATCATGTCATCTTACTTAATGCGTTACTATGTTCTACATGAACTTAATACTCTAGATGCAGGCAGGGGTCGGTCGATGTGTGGAGTAATAGTAGTAGATGCAGAAGTTCCGGTCTACTTGACACGGACGTGATGCCTATATTCATGATAATTGCCTTAGATATCCTCATAACTTTGCGCTTTTCTATCAATTGCTCAACAGTAATTTGTTCACCCACCATATTATTTGCTATCTTGAGAGAAGCCTCTAGTGAAACCTATGGCTCCCGGGTCTATTTTCCATCATATAAGTTTCCATTTTCCTTCATACAATTTTCCGATCTACTATTTTTGCTATCTTTTACTTTCCAATCTATAAACCAAAAATACCAAAAATATTTACTTTACTGTTTATCTATCTCTATCAGATCTCACTTTTGCAAGTAACCGTGAAGGGAGTGACAACCCCTTTATCGCGTTGGGTGCAGGTAGTTTGATTGTTTGTGCAGGTATTAGGTGATTTGTGTGTTGTCTCCTACTGGATTGATACCTTGGTTCTCAAAATGAGGGAAATACTTATCTCTACTTTGCTGCATCACCCTTTCCTTTTCAAGGGAAAAATCAACACAAGCTCAAGAAGTAGCAAGCATATGATCTCTCAGTTTATTGCTATCGTTTTCTCAATGTCAAATACATATTCCTTCGACCATGAGATCATGCAACTCTCGGATACCGAAGGAATACCTTGTGTGCTATCAAATGACACAACATAACTGGGTGATCATAAAGATGCTCTACAAGTATCTCTGAAGGTGTCTGTTGAGTTGGCATGGATCAAGATTGGGATTCGTCACCCCGTGTATCAGAGAGGTATCTCCAGGCCCTCTCGGTAATATAGCATCACAAGAAGCTTGCAAGAAAAGTGACCAAGGAGTTAGTTATGAGATCATGTATGATGGAACGAGTAAAGAGACTTGCCTGTTACGAGATTGAACTAGGTATGGAGATACCGACAATCGAATCTCGGGAAAGTAACATACCAATAGACAAAGGGAATTACGTATGTTGTCATAAAGGTTCCAACAATAAATATCTTCGTAGAATATGTAGGAACCAATATGGGCATCCAGGTCCCGCTATTGGTTATTGACCGGAGAGGCGTTTCGGTCATGTCCACATCATTTTTGAACACGCAGGGCCCGCACGCTTAACGTTCATTGACGATATAGTATTATATGAGTTATGTGAGTTGGTGACCAAATGTTGTTCGGAGTCCTAGATGAGATCACGAACATGATGAGGTGCTCCGGAATGGTCCGGAGGTAAATATTGATATATAGGACGATGCTATTTGGTCACCGGAAAGGTTTCAGAATGAATCGGGTATTCATCGGAGCGCCGGAAGGGGTTTTGGGAGGCCACTGGTAAGTGGTGGGCCTTATGGGCCAAAGGGGGGAAGCACACCAGCCCACATGGGGGTTGGCGCGTCCCTCCACCCCTGCCCACACACCAAGGAAGGGGGGAAGGAAAGGGGAGGCGCACTAAGGCAGCCATCCCCCTTTCCTTCCCCCCATGTCCATATGTGGAAGGGGGCGTAGCTAGGCAGGCATCGAGGGCAGCCGCCGGCCACTTGGGAGCGCTCTAGGGCTGCCTCCTCTCCCCCTCCACCTATATATATGAGAGGAGGGAGAAGGGCAACACACACCACAATTCCCAGCCGGTGCGGCCCCCCTCTCCCTCTTGTTAATCCTTGGTCATAATTTTAGAAGTGCTCGGCGAAGCCCTGTGGAGATAGTTGCACCACCAGCGTCACCACACTGTCGTGCTGCCAGAACTTATCTACTACTTCGCCTCTCTTGGTGGATCGAGACGACGAGGACGTCATCGAGCTGAACATGTGCTGAACGCGGAGGTGTCATGTGTTTGGTACTTGATCGGTTGGATCATAAAGGTGTACGACTACATCAACCATGTTGATAAACGCTTCCACTTAATGTCTACGAGGGTACGTAGAAATACTCTCCCCTCTCGTAGCTATGCATCTCCATGGATAGATCTTGTGTGTTGATATGTCTCCAACGTATCTATATTTTTTATTGTTCCATGCTATTATATTATCTGTTTTGGATGTTTTATATGCATTAATATGTTATTTTATATTATTTTTGGGACTAACCTATTAACCTAGAGCCCCGTGTCAGTTTTTGTTTTTCCTTGTTTTTGACTTTTACAGAAAAGGAATATCAAATGGAGTCCAAACGGAATAAAACTTTACAATGATTTTTCTTGTACCAGAAGACACCTATGTAACTTGGAGAGAGGGCCAGAAGAGTCCCGAGGAGGGGCGCCCTGAGGGCTTGTGGGCCCCTCGGGGGTCCTCCAACCCTAAAACCACTTCTATATATTCTCAAATATTCCCCAAACATCAGAAGCGTCCACCAAAAAACTTTTCCGCTGCCGCAAGCCTCTGTTCCCGTGAGATCCCATCTTGGGGACTTTTCCGGCACCCTGCCAGAGGGGGATTCGATCACGGAGGGCCTCTACATCAACCTTGCTGCCCATCTGATGAAGCGTGAGTAATTTACCACAGACCTATGGGTCCATAACTAGTAGCTAGATTGCTTCTTCTATCTCTCTCTTTGATCTTCAATACGATGTGCTCCTCTATGTTCTTGGAGTTCTATCTGATGTAATACTCTTTTGCAGTGCATTTGTTGAGATCCGATGAATTGTGTATTTATGATCAGATTATCTATGAGTATTATTTGAGTCTTCTCTGAATTCTTTTATACATGATTAAGATATCTTTGTATTTCTCTTTGAATTATCGTTTTGGTTTGGCCAACTAGATTGTTTTTCTATTGCAATGGGAGAGGTGCTTAGTTTTAGGTTCAATCTTGCGGTGTGCTCACCTAGTTACATAGTAGGGGTAGCGAGGCATGTATTGTATTGTTTCCATCAAGGATAAAAACATGGGGTTTTCATCATATTGCCTGAGCTTATCCCTCTACATCATGTCATCTTACTTAAGGCGTTACTCCGTCCTTATGAACTTAATACTCTAGATGCATGCTGGATAGTGGTCGATTTGTGGAGTAATAGTAGTAGATGCAGGCAGGAGTCGGTCTACTTGTCATGCATGTGATACCTATATTCATGATCATTGCCTTAGATATCGTCATAAATTTGCGCTTTTATATCAATTGCTCAATAGTAATTTTTACCCACCGTATGTTTTCTTTCAAGAGAGAAGCCTCTAGTGAAACCTATGGCCCCCGGGTCTATTTTCCATCATATACTTTTAGATCTATAAACCAAAAATCCCAAAAATACCTTGCTGCAATTTATTTATATTTACTTTAGTTTGCTCTTTTATTTATCTTTTATACCTATCTCTATTAGATCTCACTCTTGTTCGTGACCGTGAAGGGATTGACAACCCCGTTTTTGCATTGTGTGCAAGTGCTTGTTAGTTTGTGCGGGTGCATAATTGGATACTTGCTTGTGCCTCCAACTGGATTTATACCTTTGTTCTTAACAAAGGGAAATACTTATCTCTACTTTGCCGCATCACCATTTCCTCTTGAAGGAAAAAATCAACGCAAGCTTAAGAAGTAGCGCGTGTGCGTAGATTTTTTTTGTATTCCATGCAACGTTCCCCAACAGCAAAGTCTTCTTGTGGATGTCAATCGTATTCGCAACCTCTCCACAAAGAACTCATTTGATGCACATGAAGCCTGCCGGCGTTCTTGGAAGAGCCTCACAATGATCTATTCTAAAGATGAACTCACTTCATATGGCTTCACAGAAAGTCTCAAGGTTGACTCCAAGCCCCCTGAATAAGCTTAGTGGCATCCAACACCTTCCATTGAAGATTCTGATTACTCATCATCCACTCTAATTGTTGTTGCACACGTCATTGATGAGGAGGACAACGCTACTTCACCTGCTATGGCTTCACTGCATCACAATGCCGCATCAGGTCCTTCTGCACCACCCAACTCCAACGTAGACATGGCTGGCCCAACATCTTCACCAACACCTTCGGGGAACGCATAGACACCCTATGTCTTCATTCCTTTTTGGTCATTCGATAACAAAAGGGGTAGAAGCATATGGGTCGATAGTCTTAAAGCAGGTTCATATGGGTCGGGTGCTATATTTTTGTTAATTCTTGCAACTCTCGTTTGTGAACTTTTGGTTTTTCAGTTGTAACACTTAAGTCCAGAAGGGACGTCTGCTACATTTTTCTACTATTTTTTAACTGCGTGGTTGAATTCCTATCTTATGCGCATGAAATCATTCTATAGATGCCCTTTTCATTGTGCATGTAATTATATTTAATACATTTTCGTATGCACGATGAGTTGGCTGCATGAAGAAGAAGGAGATCTCCACAAAGAAAAACCTGCAATTTGCATTTGCATTCAAAAGAAAATTACTCATATGCACATCTTCAGGGGGAGCCCATTCAACTTCATGAAGTCAATGACCACGTTCTTTAACTTTCACATATTTTTATCCCCGTTGAAAACTTCAAGCAATTTGTCATCAATCACCAAAAAGGGGGACATTGTAAGTGCATCTAGTGCCACCCTTAGTTGGTTTTGGAGTATTGACGAAAAACATTGTTGAGGGACTAATGTGTTTGTGACATTCATAGGAGAACACAGGTACAAGTCCCTCGTCCATTCGGTTTACCCATCGGAAATGACCCCTCAAAATGTATTAAGACATTGAAGACAATGGTGGTTCATGAAGACATGCACATCGAAGATAATGACGTATGAAGACACTCACTTGAAGACTATGGAGTGCGAAGACATAGCTTGTTTCGTAGTTTCATTTTCTTCTTTCTTGAGTCATAGGAACCGCCGAACTGTCAAGTGGGGTCCCAATGAACAAAGTCAGAAAACTGACGTGATGCTCAACCCAAATCCTATTTCTTCGAATGAAGACAATGAGATAAAATCATATCTAGAGTTGGATGAGTCAGCTTTGCTTGTAGCCCAAGTCAAGCTGTCACATGTGTTTGAAATCCGACCGTTGGACACGTGTCGGTTCCTTAGTGACCCACGGTCATTTCGGACATATCATGTCGGGTTGCCTCCTGGCTATAAATAGCTAGCCCACCCCCTACACCATAAATTGGTGGCTGCTCAGAGTTAGTGCACGACTTTTGTCGTTTGAGAGAAACCCAAAAGCCTTTGAGAGAGAATCCTTGCGAGGACAAAGCCCAAAACACCTAGAGCCTAAAGAGTGTTTGGCATCACTAAATTCTTTCTGTCCGTGTGATTTGAAGACTTATTACACTTGAAGACTATGATCTTCTAGTCGGTTAGGCGTCACATTCTGAGGATCCAAGAGTCATTCTGGATCGCCAGTTAGCAAAGTCAGTGAAGGTTTGGAAGTATACCTTGAAGACTTACTAGAGTGATTGGGTGAGGACTAAGTGTCCTTAGCTCAAAGGGAATAAGGTGAAGACACGGTCTTCTAAGTTCAATCTCAGCCTCCCTAACCAGACGTATAGTTGTCACACAACTGAAACTGGTCTACCAAATCCTTGTCTTTGTCAAGCAACTAGTTCTATCACTTCACCCTTTACTTACTGTTTAGCTTCGTGAAGTCATTGCTTGCTTTCCCTGTTTGACTTCACTATGCGAAGACATTCTCCTTTGTTTGCATATTTGGCTTCATACTATCTTCCTATTCTGATCCACTCTACCTACATGCTATCTGCCTTTGTGTTTACTATGTACTATTTCCATGACTATGTCATGGCTAGTGTAGTTTATCTTTCGCTGCGTACTGTGTAGGTGTTATTTGGTTGTCTGTCTTTGAAGACATTGCCTATCTTGAATACTTTCATCAAAATCGCCTATTCACCCACCCTCTAGTCGATAACTAGTACTTTCAACGGCCACTCGACTTGCCACAACTCACGAGTAAATGCTCGGCACCCCACCTCGCAAGGCAGGCACCTAGGGTACCCTAGCGCAGGCTCATCGACAATGGATCCTGCACGTGTGTCAGATTGACGGATTACTTCCCGTCGCCGCTCGATCTTGGTTCAAGCGTCTTCAATGCGTCGGTCTTGGATGACTTGGCTTTGGTCTTGGCAGCCCCGCGGATTAGACGACGCCATGGACTCATCGTCATGGGTGTCAACCCACTTGCTCTATCACTGCCATCGGGGAGGAGATTGCACTGTAAGTGCGCGCCCCCGGTCCGTTCGCTAGCGGCATGACTTGGCGCCATCTGTTGCTGGTGCGAGGGCCCCACCCTCTGTGGCTTATCGCAGTTGGTGAAGCTGAGGAGGCTCCGAATAGTAGCCCTCCACTCCCCATCTTGACTGTCGCAAGAGATAAGTCTAGCAGCACCTCGACTCATGGCAGGGCCTCTGCCGGCATGTTGGGCATGGTGTGGCGCAAATAACGGGCGGAGCTCTTACTCCTGACAGAGCCAGAAGGAAGTCCGTCTCGATCCTGCAGTCGTGTCCAATTTTCGCCGGCAGGATGGCATGGAGGTTGGCCCTACACATCTTGGGAATGATGCATAGAGGTTTTGCCGTGGAAATGTCCGAAGCCGCCGACATTGTGGTGTTGCTCGTCACGCACGACCTGCATGCGCCGACGTGGGTGTCTTGGATGCCGCCGCGCCATCCTTGGAGTTCACCACATCGCCCGTAGGCTTCACGGCTCCGTCCTTAGACTTGGCAGTGAGCAGGTTGTTGTTCATCCTGCTCCGAACGATGCCACTTGTCTGGCTCGGATCGCCAGAGCACCGAGGAAGATGTTCGGCGCCTCCTCCTCCACCGCCACTGTTGGGGAACGTTGCATGGGAAAAAAAATTCTACGCTCACCAAGATCAATCTAGGAGATGACCATCTACGAGAGGATAGATTGGATCTACATACCCTTGTAGATCACTAAGCAGAAGCGTTAAGAAATGTGGTTGATGTAGTCGAACGTCTTCGCGATCCAATCACGATCCGTCCCGCAAACTCCCGATCCAAGTGCCGAACGGACGGCACCTCCATGTTCAACGCAGGTACGGCTTGATGATGCCTTCACCTCCTCGATCTAGCGAGCGATGGTGAAGTAGTAGCTCAAGTCCTCCGGCAGCACGACGGCATGGTGGTGGTGGTGGTGGCGAAATCTCAGTAGAGCTTCGCTAAGCACTACGGAGAGGAAGAGGGATGCAAGGGAGAGGAGAAGCAGCGCCTTCGCGTGAAGATGTATTCTTTGGGTGCGGCTGCCCTCTCTCTACCTCTCTATATATAGGGGAAGGGAGGAGGGGTGGCGCCCCTTGGGTTTCCCCTAGGGGGCGGCGGCCAGGGCAGATGCGACCTCCCCTAGGGTGACTTGCCCCCAAGCCGGGAGGTGGGAAGCCCTAGGGGGCGCCCCAAACCCTCCAGGTTAAGTGAGATGGAGTGAGTGGGGCCCTCAGCCCCTTAGTGGTCTGGTTTGCCCCCTCCCCTTGGCCCATGGACCCCGAAACCCCTTTCTGTGACGCTGGTCATCAACCAGTACCCCCGGAACAATTCCGGACTCCAATACCCTTCGTCCAATATATCAATCTTCACCTCCGGACTATTCTGGAGTTCCTTGTCACGTCCAGGATCTCATCCGAGACCCGAACAACCTTCGGTAACAACCATAATGACTCAACCATACTTATATCATCACCAAACATTAAGCGTGTAGACCCTGCGGGTTCGAGAACTATGCAGACATGACCGGGACACCTCTACGGTCAATAACCAATAGCAGGACCTGGATACCCATATTGGTTCCTACATATTCTACGAAGATCTTATCAGTCGAACTTCAATGTGAAGGATTCAACTAATCCCGTATGCAGTTCCCTTTGTCTATCGGTATGTTACTTGCCAGAGATTCGATCGTTGGTATCTCCATACCTAGTTCAATCTCATTACTGGCAAGTCTCCTTACTCATTCCGTAATACAAGATCCCGTGGCTAACTCATTAGTCACATTGCTTGCAAGCTTACTGCGATGTTGTATTACCGAGTGGGCCCTGAGATACCTCTCCATCATACGGAGTGACAAATCCCAGTCTTGATCCATGCCAACTCAACAGACACCCTCGGAGATACCTGTAGAGCACCTTTATAGTCACCCAGTTACGTTGCGATGTTTGGTGCACACAAGGTATTCCTCCAGTGTTAGTGAGTTGCATGATCTCATGGTCATAGGAACATATACTTGACATGTAGAAAACGATAGCAGTAAACCTGATACGATCATATGCTACGTTTATAGTTTGGGTCTTGTCCATCACTTCATTCTCCTAATGACGTGATCCCATTATCAAATGACAACTCATGTCTATGACTAGGAAACCATAGCCATCTTTGATTAACGAGCTACTCCAGTAGAGGCTTACTAGGGACACGTTGTTGTCTATGTATCCACACATGTATTTGAGTTTCTCGTCAATACAATTATAGCATGGATAATGAACGATTATCATGAACATGGAAATATGATAATAACCAATTTATTATTGCCTCTAGGGCATATTTCCAACAGTCTCCCACTTGCACTAGAGTCAATAATCTAGTTCACATCACCATGTGATTAACACTCGTAGCTCACATCAACATGTGACTAACACCCAAAGAGTTTACTAGAGCCAATAATCTAGTTCACATCACTATGTGATTAATACTCAATGAGTTCTGGGGTTTGATCATGTTATGCTTGTGAGAGAGGTTTTAGTCAATGGGTCTGCAACATTCAGATCCGCATGTACCAATACAAAAAATACACTTCCGTGATGATACGTGTTTGTCATAGTAGGTCACGTTTTCTGTCATGCATGTACATCCATGACGATTTTATGACAGAATCAAGATAGGCATACCTGTGCTGTCGTAGAAGTGTTCCATGACATTACCAAAATTATCATCAATGAAGTGTTCACTTCTATGACGATAAATGTCACGTCATGGAAGTGCTTTCATCAAGGGTGACCGACACATGACATCCACCATAACGGGTCGCGTTAAGCTATCGGGTCATGTTTTGGATCTGATAACCCGCTAACAGCCATGACCAATGCCGATTTTCCACGTGTAAAATTCTCATTGGCCGACGGAACCACATGTCAGCTCCGCGTTGGCACAGGTGTCACTCCTCCAATGGGCGAGATGCGCCTATGATATGTTGACACGTGGACCAGCCCAAAAGTGGCCCATAAATATTAAATGGGCCGGCCCAACTAAAGGCCCACAAGATTTTGCGGACCATAATGGTCCGGTCCAGCTAAAGGCCCATGAGATTTTGCCGACCATAATGGGTCCGCCCAACTAAAGGCCCACAAGATTTTTAGGACACTAGTGGGCCGGCTCGTTAACATGCTGCCATGTTTTGGGCCAAATGCCGACCCATATTTGATCCGGTCCATTAAGAGCCTGCCATGTGTCGGGCCTAATAAAGGCCCTTATGAGATCTGGCCGTTAAAAGCCTACCACGTTCTGGGCCAAATTATGGCCTAGATTAGATCCGTCCCTTTAAGAGGCTTTGGGCTAAATTATGGCCCATATCAGATTCGGCCCGTCAACTGGACGCTATGCTTTTGGGCCCACTTGCTAAAGGCCCATTTAGTAATTTGCCCTGATATTAGTTTCGGCCTGTTAAAGCCCATTTAACATTTCGGCCCTATATTTATTTCAGCCTGTTAAAAGCCCGTCATATAGTTGGGCCTAACTACGACCCGGTTTGCATCCGGCCTGCTCACAGCCGATAATCTGATTGGGACAAATAAGGACCGAGCCAATTTTGGCATGTTAACGACCCGTGATGTCATTGGCACAATCAGGGGCCGGGGTCTATTTCGGCCTGCTGTTGGCCCGTGAGCTGTTCGGCACGTTTCACGCCCAACCTATTTTTCAGCCTACTAAAAGCCCATTGAGTTTTCTTGCGAAAATAGGGTCGGCGGTTTACTCAGCCTATTAAAGGCCCGAATCTACTAGTGGGCCAGTTTACATTTAGGCCTGTTAACGGACCAAGATGACTGGGCCCATGATGCGGATCATACATAGTGATTTGCATGACGGCCCGATTATGTACTGTAATTTTACGGTTTGGCTACTATACTCTGAAGGTAGGATATATATATACATACAGTAAAATAACTGCAACATCGTGAATAATAACAAATCTAGACTATAGAATAAAGAAATTACGGCATACTACATCCACTGGGCATCAAAGTTTGCCACTATGATAATAAAGCACAAGCAGACGGTAGATTACATACACTGGGCATCAAAGATCGCCACCCGTGCAAATAAACACGCCGATATACAAAACCGATAGCACTTCAATAGAGTTCAAGAAAGATTAGCCCTACTCGGGAGCTGTAGCGCAAGCAGCTGAGCAAGCTGATGAGACTGTGCTTGTTTGACACATATATCCTCCTCACTCTGAAAGATAAACAAGCAGACAAATGATAGGTTTTGTACATATAAGTATCAGTGCTGACAATTCATCACATTTCTTACTGACGAATAAAGTGACATAGTTTAAAATAGCATTAACACAGTATGGTATTGTTCAGGTTAAGACATGGCAGGAAATGACATTGTGAAGGAGTTGGCAGCTTCACGACACCACTGGATTACAGATCAAGAAATCATAAGTATCAATGGTTAGTGTGTTGGCAATTTATCCCATTTCAGATTGAAATAAAGAGACGGTTTAAATAATGGTAGAATGATATGAAATTGTTCATAGTTAAGACATTGCAGAATATGACATTCTGCTGTAGTGGGTAGGTTCACCACTCACTGGATTACGGATCAAGAACAGAAGCATACATGAAGTGCAAAAGAAGATCACTTGCTCTATATAGTTTAATTTACATGGTATGAAGAAGGAACTTGGTTGTACAACTGAAAACTTAAATTTAGAAGGACAAAGTTTTGTTTATTAACTACATAATAAACTTTAAACATGCAATTTGATGCAAACATCAAAAATAAACTGCTGTTGCAGTCATGCCTAACCAAATATACACAACAAAGTTTGAAGGCTTAAGAAGGACAAACTTACATTATTGGTGAAGAAAGGCTCTATAAAGCCCTTGTCCATGCTGATGGGGGGGGGGGCAATTCAAGAAGTTTACCAAAGAATCTTCTTCATAAGCATTGCCTTTATTCTACATTTTGTTAATAGTAAATATAGATGTGATAATATAAGAAAAATGGAGAATATTTAGGATAAGATGAAGAGTGATGCTACATAACCAAGTAGCTATAAATGTAAGTACAACAATATAGGCAAAAGGTACAGCCAAGAGCAATGCAGAGCTAAATTTCTTCAGTACCATCAGTGTTATCCAACCTTATGGTAAGAGTAAATATAGATCTGATGTGTATAAAATGGAGGGCAAAGGAAAATAAGCTGCAGAGTGATGGTACATGAACAACTAGCTGTCAATATAAGTACACTGATAAAGGACAAAAGGTACTTACAAGAACAATGCAGAGATAAAAAATTTCATTGGCATTGGATATATCCTACACTAATGTAACCATTCATACATATCAGATAATTTGGAGCGAACAATTGATAAGCCATCTATCATGCATACTGCTATCACATAATGAACTAGGTATGAATGCAAGTACAGTGATACATGACATTAGGTACTAACAAGAGCAAAGCAGCGGGCAGCATATTTGCGATATCCTGTCATCCTTTTCAAACTGGAATTCTTCTTTGAGCAGATTGACCCTCGCCTACTTACAACAATGTAATGTAAATCATTGATGTGTTCAATCAGCAGAAAATAGAAAAATAATCACCATGAATAATAGCACTTACACGTAAGTGGGACAGGAAGATGTGAAAATGGTGTTTGTCTTCACTATAATCTTCCCATGATGGGAATATATGCACGTAGTCCCTAACAACGTTGAAAGCAATGTCTTTTAAACTAGGAATAACTGGAATGGGGTTCCAATCTGCAGAAATTGGCCCACTCTGCAGTTGGGATAGGTCTTCAGCCGGTGGACTTGTTGTACTGTTTGCTGGAGTGGGATTTTTCTGTGGTACGGCTGGTACTATGGCAACTGAAATCGGCATACCTTTTGCTGGAGTGCAGGTCCTGTGTGGTGGGGCTAGTGGTGTGGCGAGTGAAGTATGGGTATAGTCTGCTAGAGTCGGTCCTACATTTTGTGTCACTGGTTGTAGAGCCAATATAAGTGGGGTGTTGTCTGATTTCTCTGGCACCACCATGTTTTTCAAGGACTTTGCTGGTGCTCCTTCTGGTTCGGCAATCACCCTCTTCTTTTTTTATGTTTGATGCACAAGAACAACATTTGAGTGGAAATACATGGTATGATGATAGATGGAATATGTATTGATAATGGATGGGCATGGCATCATGACATATATGATGAGTAAACTAAGCAGATGGCGGTGCAACAAAGTAGAAGAAATGCAAGACAACTTATGCAAGATATGCGCAATCAATAAAACCTTGCCAAATTAGAACAGGCACCTTGATGGGTGAACAGGAAAGGCCATCTGCCTTTGACTCCTCGAGGTCAGAATAGTCATTGGGATCATATTTCGAACAAGAATCTACAGGTGGGGAGTGTATGAGTTTCATTGCATCCAGAATGGCAATCAATGCCTTGGTGCCAATTTTGTAACTCATTATAGTGTTCCACAATATTCTTCTGATGTGCGGATTCTGATATTCACTATGATTATGTATAATATGTGAGAACCATGAAAACATATAGTAGTGAGATTATCTTTGTAATGCATAGGATATTCTAATATAGGGGCGCCCCTGTAAACCCTTGTCACGGCCCTAGCTCAGCCCCTATTGTCTTTGATTGATCATCATGTCATCATGTTTAAAATTCAAATGAATTTGAAATGGGGACTGTTAAACCCTAGCAGCAAATGAAATTCAACTAGGGTCAAAATTAAATCTTTTTGATGAACCTGAAGTGCCCTTCTAAAATGTTCATCATCTTTGCCTTGGTCTAGAAACTCTGCCAAAAATGGTTCACATTTTTCTAGGACAACTTGCGTCATTGAATTAAATCCTAAGTTATTTGCATTTGGGCATTTTAATGCTATATACTCCCTCCGTCCCATAATGTAATACGTTTTTTGACACTACACTAGTGTCAAAAAACGTCTTACATTTTGGGACAGAGGGAGTTTTATTTTAAGTGCCCAAATAATCTTGAATTTAAATGAGGGCTGTTGGAAATAATACAAACAGTGCCCACAAATATTTTCATGATTTTTGAGAGTGCTCTGGCATTTTTAATAAAGCCAAAACATTTGCAGAATATAGAAAACTGAAACGAATAGAAAAGGGAGACAGAGAAAGGACTTTACCACTATGCTGGACCGTGACAGTCATCGCCTACCTCTTCCAGTAGGAAGAGGAGGGACACGGTGCACGCGCCCGAGCTCGCCACACCACCACCCTGCTCGTCTGCATCCCCTGGTCACCGCTTCGACGCCGTGAATGCCTCCTCGGTGTCGCCTTGGTCTACCCGACACCTCACTCTCCCCCTTGCTCTCTCCCTCGCTCTCCCCCGCCATGGCCGACGAAGCCGCGCCCGCGCCATCGTGAAGCTCGCAGCCACCGTCGTCCACTCGTCACCTCACCATGCCCACAAGCTTCGCCGTCGTCCACTGCTTCACCTCGACCGATCCCCGAGCGCTTGCTCGCCCCAGAGATGCTGCACCGAGCCCGTCCTGATCCGCCATCGCCGGAGATCCCCCGTGCCGCCCCGACCACTCCAGCTCTTCCGCGACCTCGCTGACCCGCTCATCGAGATCACTATGAGCTGATGCCCGTCCTTCCCCTCTATGTTCTCTCTCTCGTGCACCGTACGCACCGCACCGAGCTCACCTGCACCCGCCGCCACCTGTGCTCACCACCGACATGACTCTGGCCACGCAACGGCCTGGCCGTCATGTCCAACTTCCTCGCCGCACCACGTAGAACACGTAGGTGCTAACCCAGTGCTACCTCTTGAGCTTGCGTTGGTTTTCCCCGAAGAGGAGAGGATGATGCAGCAGAGTAGCGTAAGTATTTCCCTCAGTTTTCGAGAACCAAGGTATCAATCCAGTAGGAGGCCATGCTCAAGTCCCTCGTACCTGCACAAAACGATAGCTACTCGCAACCAACGCGATTAGGGGTTGTCAATCCCTTCACGATCACTTACGAGAGTGAGATCTGATAGAGATAATATTTTTGGTATTTTTGGTATAGAGATGCAAAGTGAAAAGTAAAAGGCAAAATAAAAAGCAAAGCAAGATTAAAGTGATGGAGATTGATATGATGAGAATAGGCCCAGGGGCCATAGTTTCACTAGTGGCTTCTCTCAAGAGCATAAGCATTCTACGGTGGGTGAACAAATTACTGTTGAGCAATTGACAGAATTGAGCATAGTTATGAGAATATCTAGGCATGATCATGTATATAGGCATCACGTCCGTGACAAGTAGATCGAAACGATTCTGCATCTACTACTACTACTCCACTCATCGACCGCTATCCAGCATGCATCTAGAGTATTAAGTTAAAAACAGAGTAACGCTTTAAGCAAGATGACATGATGTAGAGAGATAAATTCATGCAATATGAAATAAACCCCATCTTGTTATCCTCGATGGCAATGATACAATACGTGCCTTGCTGCCCCTTCTGTCACAGGGAAAGGACACCGCAAGATCGAACCCAAATCTAAGCACTTCTCCCATGGCAAGAACTACGAATCTAGTTGGCCAAACCAAACGGATAATTCGAAGAGACTTGCAAAGATAACCAATCATACATAAAAGAATTCAAAAAAGATTCAAATATTATTCATAGATAGACTTGATCATAAACCCACAATTCATCGGTCTCAACAAACACACCGCAAAAGAAGAAGATTACATCAAATAGATCTCCACAAGATAGGGGGAGAACATTGTATTGAGATCCAAAAAGAGAGAAGAAGCCATCTAGCTAATAACTATGGACCCGAAGGTCTGAGGTAAACTACTCACACTTCATCGGAGAGGCTATGATGATGTAGAAGCCCTCCGCGATGACGGCCCTCTCCGGCGGAGCTCCGAAACAGGCCCCAAGATGGGATCTCGTGGATACAGAAAGTTGCGGCGGTGGAATTAGGTTTTTGGCTCCTGTTCTATTCGTTTGGGGGTACGTGGGTATATATAGGTGGAAGAAGTACGTCGGTGGACCTTCAGTGGGCCCACGAGGGTGGGGGCGCGCCTAGGGGTGTAGGGTGCGCCCCCCTACCTCGTGCCCACCTTGAAGCTTCCTTGGCGTAGGGTCCAAGTCTCCTGGGTCATATTTGGGAAGAAAATCACGTTCCAGAAAGGATTATTCTGTTTGGACTCCGTTTGATATTCCGTTTCTTCGAAACACTTAAATAGGCAAAAAACTGCAATTCTGGGCTGGGCCTCCGGTTAATAGGTTAGTCCCAAAAATAATATAAAAGTGGAAAATAAAGCCCAATATAGTCCAAAACAGTAGATAATATAGCATGGAGCAATCAAAAATTATAGATACGTTGGAGACGTATCACCCAACGCCTCCACGCTCGTTGTAGCGATGACCCCGAGCTCACCCGAGCTCCGGCAGCCGCCAACGTCGTCATCGGCGATGATTCTGGCCACCCCGGACCAACCACCACTGGATGCGACGCATCTCTAGCTTCCCATAGATGGCCTCCGCCGCCCATTTGGTCGCTGTAGCGCGAAACCTGCGCCCTCCGCCGCGTTCGGTCGTCGCCGGTGGCTAAACCCCAGCGATTTGACCTAGTTTGACCAGGGATTTGACCACTTGGGTCACTGACATGTGGGCCCTGCCCATGGTCAAACCTAGATTAGCACTAAACTAACCCTACTTAGTTAGTTAACTAACTGTGTCACTGACCAATGGGTCCCATGGTTCAAGTTTGACCTGGGCCGCCTGTTGACCTGTTGATGTAGTGCTGGCGCAATGCTGGCGTAGTATTGGACTTTCTGGATTTGATTTTATTCAGGAAATTCCAGAAAATAGTGTAAACTTCAAAAACCATAGAAACAAATCTGTAACTCGAAATGGAAAGATTTATATATGAAAAATGAATTGAAAAATTCAATCTATCCATGCGTACCATTTTCATGCATGTTAGAACAACTTATAGCTGATATTTAGGACCAATCATATAAATGGCATTTGAATATCCACATATGGAGTTTGAATTTGAATCTTGGATTCAAACCAACTCCATTTAACCTGTTGCTAGTTTTATTAGCTCAAATCACAGCATGTTGACATATCATAATCATGCTTCATATTGTCCATTACATTGATTGTGATCCTTCTCTGTTGCCGGTGGTTGTTTCCTCTCAATAGACGTGTTCCGATGATGAGTTCGATGACACCGATGAAGAGCTATACTATCTTCAGAAGTGCCAGACAAGCAAAACCCCCTTGTTCATTCTGATACAATCCCACTCTCTCGCTCCTGCTCTCATTTATTGCATTAGGAAAACAACGATTCATATGTTACATGATGCGGTAGTTGAACCCCTTTTCCTCTGGATGACCTCTCATTGCCATAGTAAATAGATGAAACCCACTAGCATGAGTACAAGTTGTTTGAGCCCTGATGTGCCTACTCATCCATGCTTGTTTGTCATGCCTACTACTTCTTAGAGTTAAGTCAGGTATGATTCATCGGGGTTGAATTGGAATGGTGATGAACATGTCCTACTGTGTGTGAGCTAAGTGTGTGAACACGATTTGGTAAAGGTAGCGGTGAGAGGCCATGTAGGAGTACATGGTAGGTTGTCTCATTGAAACAGTCCTCATGAACTGAGTTCTGTGTTTGTGCTCCATGAACAGTTACTACCACGCGTTGGGCCTGAAACCAATGGACCCTCTCGACTTATTAACCGCCCTTGTCCTCTGTCCGGGAGTTGCAAGTAGTTTCTAGTATTTGTAGTATGCTGGAGGCCATGCGCAGGACTGACCGAGGGGTGGGCTGTGATGCGGTAGGCACGTGGCACGGTGTACTGGGACGCTCGTTTGGTGCCTCGGGAACCCTGCACACATCGCTCGGGGCCGTATGTGGAAACCTCGGCCAGACTCCCTGTGGATGGAACCTGAATAGGCGATAAACCTGGACTACGGACTTGTGTGGTTAGCCAGGTCATGGCCGACACCCCCGCCAAACTTCCGCTTGAAGGTTGCCGAGATGCATAACGTATACATGGTGGTAAGTGGCGAGAGTGTGTGTGAAGAAGTACACCCCTGCAAGGTTAACATCATCTATTCGAATAGCCGCATTCATGGTAAAGGACCTCTGGGTTGCCTATATAGTTCATAGACAAGTGAAAGTGGATACTCTAAACTGTGCAAGATAAGCGTGAGTGCTATGGATAGCCTTCTCGTAGGGAGACGAGAGCGGATCCATAGTGGTGTATTGATATGGTGAATATGTGGACTCGTGTGTGCCACCTCAAAAGAGTTACCAGCATTCGTAGTAGAAGTTAGCCACCGAGTCAAAGCTGGCTTGCTGCAGTTAAACTCCACCACCCCTTTGTTGATACTAATGCATATGTAGCTAGTTCTGATGTAAGTCTTGCTGAGTACATTTGTACTCACGTTTGCTTAATTTATGTTTTGGCAGAGAGACTTCAGTCTCACTAGTAGTTCCGCATGGACTTCGACGTTTAGCTTGTTACCTCAACTACGATCTTGTACCCTCAGCAAGGTCTTGTAGATAGTCAGGCTTCTTATCCTTTTCATTTGTAGTTGTCTATACTCAGACAAGTTAAGCCTCTGCATGTGCTTTTTGCTTATATGACTTGAATGCTGGGTCATCAGACCCATGTTTGTAATATCTGGCTCCTCGGAGCCTAATGAATAAATACTTTGAGTCGTAGATTTTTGTTGTGATGCCATGTTCTATTTGCACATATCGAGCATATTGTGTGTATGTTTTTGAAATGTTTGGTATGTGTGGGATCCGACAACCTAGTTGTTTATTCTTGGTAGCCTCTCTTACCGCGAAATGTCTCCTAGTGCTTCCACTGAGCCATGGTAGCTTGCTACTGCTCCGAAACACTTAGGCTAGCCGGCATGTGTCCTTCTTCGTTCTTGTGTTTATCCCTTTGGGGAAATGTCACGCGTTGTTCCTTTAAGTCCTTTTAGCTTACTACGACTTGGGTTCATATGTTCATGACCGACACGTTCGTTGCTGGGTCATGTATGCCTGTCCCTGTAAGTTAGTGCCACCTAGGGTCTACGACTAGTCATGTCGACCCGGGTTCTCTGTCATATGTATGCTAGCACACTATCATATACGTGAGCCAAAAGGCGCAAACGGTCCCGGACCAGGTAAGCTGGCAACCATGGGGATGCCGTCCGTGAGGCTGCAAAGCGATATGATGTGTTACATGCTAGATCGGGGTGACTTAGGATCGGGGTCCTGACAACCCTTGTGTGCTATCCATGGATTCTTATGAGAGAGCCCATGTGTGCTGTAATATGGTGCGTGCATTAATATAATCTGGCACAAGTACGCAAAAATAGGCTCCAGAAGTAAGGATGGTTGGCAGATGATAGGTTCATAATATACTGTATAGAGAGTTTATTTCCAAACCATGACAACAAGAGCACGCAACAACTAGGCAGATCGTAGTGTACATAAAAGGGGTAGACCATAACCTAGATATATAAATCGGTAAAGTGGAACTGGATGGAAAATATGGTGTTGTATTGCCGCTACTAATTGAAAGCCTATCGATCACTTACAGGTCAGCTCTATCAGCTGTTGACTACAAATGTCCCTGCTCCCCTTCCTGACAAGGAGCATACTGTACATACTAAATACAGAATAACAAAAGAGGAACATATTAAAGAACATAAGAGGAAGCATATTCTTGAGGTTCCACTTCATTGCATACAATGTTGGTTGCCCACTCATGATGAATCACATCGCCCAAAGAAATGCAATTCCATGTCGTCTCTCTATATGTGGCCACATGCATTTGGAAAATCAAGTGGGAGCATTACCTGACTGATTAAATGTGTGTCTATAAAGTAATATAAGTATCATATCACAATTCGTTTTTGAAGAAGTAAGCTTTGGACTTATGATTGGTGTGTTGTTTAGCTTCAAGAGTGGACTGCCGCTAGTGCGACACAAAGCAGCTACACAGATCATAGTGTAGATATAATGGGAAAACCATAAGCATCACAAGTAAAGTCAGCAAAGTGGAACTAGCTGGAATATATGTGCTAGTATTGATGGTACGGCTAGAAAGGCTTCGGACACCAGCTCTCTTCAACTGAAGGTGCGGTCCTGTTAATATCACTGTAACTCTCAAAGGCGACAAAGCTCCCCGCGTTTCCTTGCTAATCTTATAGGATTCAAGTGGGCAGGCCGCTACAATTCATATTCCTATGTTTACAAAATCCTATGAATCAAAGAGGCCCAAAGAGTTCAAAGTGTCCATCACAACCGATCGTATAGACCTCTACACTGCAAATGTCCCTGCTCATCTTCACTACAAGGAACATATTGTACTACTATCATACTCCCTCTGTTACAAAATATAGGTCTTCATAGAGATTTCCACTATGGATGACATACAAATGTATACAGATACATTTTAGAGTGTAGATTCAAATGTCCCTGCTCATCTTCACTACAAGGAACATATTGTACTACTATCTTCACTACAAGGAACATACAAATGTCCCTGACATACAAATGTCCCTGCTCATCTTCACTACAAGGAACATACTGTACTACTATCATACTCCCTCTGTTCCAAAATATATGTCTTTGTAGAGAATTCCACTATGGATGACATAAAAATGTATACAGATACATTTTAGAGTGTATATTCACTCATTTTGCTCCATATGTAGTCCATGGTGGAATCTATACAAAGACTTTTATTTAGGAACGGAGAGAGTACTTATTAAAGAAGAACGGAAGAGGAACATGCTAAAGAAGAGAAAGCAGATTTTGGATAATAAAATTTTCATTGTGCAATTCCCACACATGATGAACCAGAGCGCATTAAGAATGCAACTCCCTGTTGTCTCTCTATATGTGCTCCACGTGCTTTTCGAAAGTAAAGTAGGAACATTAGCTGACCAATTAAACGTTATCTGTTTTAGTAATATTAGCATCATATCAGATTCGTATTTGAGTAACAAGTTTGTAATTATGAGTGACACGTTGTTTAGCTTGATGGGGATTCAGCAGCAGTGCTAAAGCAGCTACGATGACGATACTGAATATAAAGGCATATTGATACGTCTCCAACGTATCTATAATTTTTGATTGTTCCATGCTATAATATATTCTGTTTTTGACATTATTGGGCTTTATTATACACATTTATATTATTTTTGGGACTAACCTATTAACCGGAGGCCCAGCCCAGAATTGTTGTTTTTTTGCCTATTTCAGAGTTTCGCAGAAAAAGAATATCAAACAGAGTCCAAACGGAATGAAACCTTCGGGAACGTGATTTTCGGAATGAACGTGATCCAGAGGACTTGGACCCTACATCAAGACATCAACCAGGAGGGCACGAGGTAGGGGACGCGCCCTCCACCCTCGTGGGCCCCCTATTGCTCCACCGACGTACTTCTTCCTCCTATATATACCTACGTACCCCCAAACTACCAGATACGGAGCCAAAAACCTAATTCCACCGCCGCAACCTTCTGTACCCGTGAGATCCCATCTTGGGGCCTGTTCCGGAGCTCCGTCGGAGGGGGCATCGATCACGGAGGGCTTCTACATCAACACCATAGCCTCTCCAATGATGTGTGAGTAGTTTAGCTCAGACCTTCGGGTCCATAGTTATTAGCTAGATGGCTTCTTCTCTCTTTTTGGATCTCAATACAATGTTCTCCCCCTCTCTTGTGGAGATCTATTCGATGTAATCTTCTTTTGCGGTGTGTTTGTTGAGACCGATGAATTGTGGGTTTATGATCAAGTTTATCTATAAACAATATTTGAATCTTCTCTCAATTCTTTTATGTATGATTGGTTATCTTTGCAAGTCTCTTCGAATTATCAGTTTGGTTTGGCCTACTAGATTGATCTTTATTGCTATGGGAGAAGTGCTTAGCTTTGGGTTCAATCTTGCGGTGTCCTTTCCCAGTGACAGTATGGGCAGCAAGACACGTATAGTATTGTTGCCATCGAGGATAACACGATGGGGTTTATATCATATTGCATGAGTTTATCCCTCTACATCATGTCATCTTGCTTAAAGCGTTACTCTGTTCTTATGAACTTAATACTCTAGATGCATGTTGGATAGCGGTCGATGTGTGGAGTAATAGTAGTAGATGCAGGCAGTAGTCGGTCTACTTGTCTCGGATGTGATGCCTATATACATGATCATACCTAGATATTCATAACTATGCTCAATTCTGTCAATTGGTCAACAATAATTCTGTCCTGAGAGAAGCCACTAGTGAAACCTATGGCCCCCGGGTCTATTTTCCATCATATTAATCTTCCAACACTTAGTTATTTTTATTGCCTTTCACTTTACTTTGCATCTTTATCGTAAAAATACCAAAAATATTATCTTATCATATCTTTCAGATCTCACTCTCATAAGTGACCGTGTAGGGATTGACAACCCCTTATCGCGTTGGTTGCGAGGATTTATTTGTTTGTGTAGGTGCGAGGGACTCGTGCGTGGCCTCCTACTAGATTGATACCTTGGTTCTCAAAAACTGAGGGAAATACTTACGCTACTTTGCTGCATCACCCTTTCCCCTTCAAGGGAAAACCAACGCAGTGCTCAAGAGGTAGCAAGAAGGATTTTTGGCGCCATTGCCGGGGAGGCTTACGCCAAGTCAAGTCATGATTTTCTCTCCCGACAAGGAGCCATTTCTTGCGTCGTTGCCAGGGAGGTCTACGCAAAAGTCAACATACCAAGTACCCATCACAAACCCTTATCTCCCGCATTACATTATTCGCCATTTGCCTCTCGTTTTCCTCTCCCCCACTTCACCCTTGCCTTTTTATCGCCCTCTCTTTCTCGCTCGCCTTCCTTTGCCATGTCGGAACCAAAAAGAGTTGGGGGTTCTCTCCCAAGCTTTAGTGCTTTGGACAATCCTTCTATTCTATCTAAACTCATAAATAATAGTATAGAAAAACCTACCGGAGTTCTTAATGAGAGTCCTAATAATTTTGATGAAGATGACTCTGGAATTTTTTGTTATTTACTCGATGAATCTTTGAAAGATGCTTGGGATAGGCTGTTAAGGATCCGGGCTAGCTATGTACCCCAATATCAAATTGAGGTTTATCTAAAAAGCTTTTATGTTGGGTTGCCCGCTTCGTTCAAACAAGTTTTAGATTCTATTTTTGAAGAGGGTTCTCTTGAAGGGGACCCCATAGATACCTATGAAAAGATGAAAACTATATTTGGGCATCCAATGAATGAGAAAGTTGAATCCACGTCTCTTTTGCTCTCCTACCAAAACGAATCTATTAAAGAGATAAAAGCTAGCCTAGATGCAAATTTCCACAACATGCTTAATCTTTCTTCTACCATCAATAGCCACATGCTCTATAAAAATAGAAAGATTAATTCCATAGATAACAAGTTTTCTCTTTTCTTCCCTAAAACCAAAGATGGCAATACCTAGTTCTATCCTTGCTATTATGCCTAGCTAGGGGCGTTAAACGATAGCGCTTGTTGGGATGCAACCCAATTTTATTTTAGTTTTTTGCTTTTTGCTTTTGTTTAGGAATAAATCTTTGATCTAGCCTCAGGTTAGATGTCTTTTTATGTTTTAATTAGTGTTTGTGCCAAGTTAAACCTATAGGATCTTCTTGGATGATAGTTATTTGATCTTGCTGAAAATTCCAGAAACTTTCTGTTCATGAAAATAATTGTTAAAAAACACCATTACATGATATGTAGCGACCAGACCTCAAACAGTCTGATCTCTGTGCTCCGGTGTCATCCCTGGATCAATAATGCTGACACCACACAGTACTCGGATGATTTATAGCAGAGTAGAAATCACACACTTATTACATCGAGTGTCTCAAAAGAGAGCTTATTACAATAAATATGGCTTAAGGCCATCTAATAACGATAACAGCGGAAGGCTTGGAAGATAAGTGAGTCCATCAACTCCAACGGCATCACTGAATATAGAACCACGACCTAAAAACTCCTTAATCATCGTCTGAAAAGTCTGCAACATTAACGTTGCAGCCCGAAAACGGGTCAGCACATGGAATATGCTGGCAAGGTAACACATAGAGAGTAATGGAATGCAACAGCTATACTATATGCATATTTGGCTGGTGGAAAGCTCTATGGTTATAGTTTTTGCGTAAAGCCAATTTTTCCCTACTTCAAAGGAATAAATTTAATTACTATCATGGTGGTTGTTAAACATTGAGAATGGTTGACAGCATTCTCAATCCCAATTAAAGTAACATCATTAAACCCAACAAAATTAACTTTAGAGTAACATGTTGAGATTCACATGAAAATCCAAGTACTAGATACTCAAGATTGTCCATAACCGAGGACACGGCTAACCATGATTAGTTTATTACACTCTGCAGAGGTTTGCGCACTTTTCCCCACAAGACTCGATCGCCTCCGTTTGGTTTCTCGCACTACAGGGTGTTTGAGAAGACGGATGACCGAGACATAGTCTTTCAGAAGCGCTAGCACCTTACGATCGGGTAGACCGTACCACCTACATCCCCTACATCTGCTAGTCTACCACTGTAAGAGTTCGCACAACTTAGTCAACTATGCCAGAGCCCATAATGGAAGTTTCTAGTATGAAAAATCTCATGATCCCTTTGAGCCTGGGTGGCGATCCAAAAGAAAAGCTGGCAAGTCCTGGAAACCCAGGTGCCTCAATCCACCCAGATGTGTGTTTAAGTTGCCACCTTAGATAAACCATTAATTATCAATCTCACATCTGTCATGGATTTCACTCACCCGATCCACGTCTACTAGCATAGCATGGCATAATAAGGAAACGCTGAAGTAACTCCCAAAGGTTTGATAATAAACAGGTAATAGGTACTACCTCATCTACTTCCCATCCCACAATTTAATTAGATCCTAATCATGCAATGTGTGAGGATTGATCTAATGCAATAAAACTGGGTTGTAGAAAAGGTATGATCAAAGTGTTACTTGCCTTGCTGATGATCCGCGAAACCTAGAGATTCAAAGTAACAGGCGGCGCACTTCGGGTATTCTATCGCAGACAAACAAACAAGCATACAATAAGTACTCATCTAATACACAGGTAAAACTCAAATAGAAGATCTAACCAGAAAGTTCAACTTAAGAACCCTGGTTTGCAAAAAGAATCAAATCGAACGAAGCAAAAGAAAACAAACGGCGAAAGAAACAACTTCGTTCTAGTAATCTGGATCTAAGCCAAATTTTACAGTAGCAAAAACATGTTTAAGTTGATTATTCGGAAAGAGGGTTTTGAGATGAAACTCCAGGCGCTTGAATCGCCTGATTCCGATAAACGAGCGAAAAGTTATACTAAAACGAAAATCGGATCAGAAATCACGATCAGAAAATAACCGCGGAAAAATCCGACGAAAAAGAAAAATGACGAACAGATTTTTTTTAACGGCACGGAAAACAAGGCGGCGGCGAACCTCGGGCGGCGCGCTGCTCCGGCGGCGGCGGCGGCTGGTGGGGGCGGCGGGGCTGGGCTAGGGTTAGGGTTTCGGCTGGCTGGGCTCTCGGGCTGGGCGGCTGGCCTCTCTCGCCCCAGGGTGGCGACTTATAAAGGCCCCGGCCAGGGAGTCCTGGCCGAGTACGGCCCATAGTCGGTTCCGCGTTTTTTTTAAATAATTCCGCTCGGAAGAAAAATAAAAAGAAATACTAAACGGACTCCAAAAATCACGGAATAAATTTTCCCGGGTTTCTAAAATCAAGCCCGAAAAAGTGAACATTTATCTGGGCCCAAACTACAACTTTGAAAAACGCGCATTTTTCCTCAATTCAAATAAAAATACCGAAAACTCCGAAATAAAACTTATTTGATTTTTTTATTAAATCCTCAATATTTCTATATTTTGGGAAAGTCATTTTATTCCCTCTCTCATATTTTTGTAATAGAAATAATTGATGATAAAATAAATAAAATCAAATGATCCTGTTTACATAATTTGAGAAAACTCAAATATGTAAATAACGAAATCCCCAACTCTCTCCGTGGGTCCTTGAGTCGCTTAGGATTTTCTAGGATCAAAACCAAAAACAAAAGAAAATATGATATGCATGATGACCTAATGTATAACATTCCAAATTGAAAATTTGGGATGTTACATGATAAAATATTGATTCCAATTTCTTCTGATCAATAAACAAATTGTCTAGGTCGTCCTATTTTGGCTGAATTTTTGGAGTTCCAGAAGTTTGCGTTTGTTACAGATTACTACAGACTGTTCTGTTTTTGACAGATTCTGTTTTTCGTGTGTTGTTTGCTTATTTTGATTAATCTATGGCTAGTAAAATAGTTTATAAACCATAGAGAAGTTGGAATACAGTAGGTTTAACACCAATATAAATAAAGAATGAGTTCATTACAGTACCTTGAAGTGCTGTTTTGTTTTCTTTTGCTAACGGAGCTCACGAGATTTTCTGTTAAGTTTTGTGTTGTGATGTTTTCAAGTTTTGGGTGAAAGATTTGATGGATTATGGAACAAGGAGTGGCAAGAGCCTAAGCTTGGGGATGCCCATGGCACCCCAAGATAATCTAAGGACACCTAAAAGACAAAGCTTGGGGATGCCCCGGAAGGCATCCCCTCTTTCATCTACTTCCATCGGTAACTTTACTTGGAGCAATATTTTTATTCACCACATGATATGTGTTTTGCTTGGAGCGTCTTGTATGATTTGAGTATTTGCTTTTTAGTTTACCACAATCATCCTTTCTGTACACACCTTTTGAGAGAGACACACATGATTCGGAAATTATTAGAATACTCTATGTGCTTCACTTATATCTTTTGAGTTATATAGTTTTTGCTCTAGTACTTCACTTATATCTTTTAGAGCACGGTGGTGGTTTTGTTTTATAGAAAATATTATTCTCTCATGCTTCACTTAGATTATTTTGAGAGTCTTAAATAGCATGGTAATTTGCTTAAATAATCCTAATATGCTAGGTATTCAGGACTAGTAAAAACTTTCTTATGAGTTTGTTGAATACTAAGAGAAGTTTGATGCTTGATGATTGTTTTGAGACATGGAGGTAGTGATATCGAAGTTGTGCTAGTTGAGTAGTTGTGAATTTGAAAAATACTTGTGTTGAAGTTTGCAAGTCCCGTAGCATGCACATATGGTAAACATTATGTAACAAATTTGAAACATGGGGTGTTCTTTGATTGTCCTCCTTATGAGTGGTGGTCGGGGACGAGCGATGGTCTTTTCCTACCAATCTATCCCCCTAGGAGCATGCGCGTAGTGCTTGGTTTTTGATGAGTTGTAGATTTTTGCAATAAGTATGTGAGTTCCTTATGACTAATGTTGAGTCCATGGATTATACACACTCTCACCTTTCCATCATTGCTAGCCTCTTCGGTACCGTGCATTGCCCTTTCTCACATTGAGAGTTGGTGCAAATTTCGCTGGTGCATCCAAACCCCGTGATATGATACGCTCTTTCACACATAAACCTCCTTATATATTCCTCAAAAAAGCCACCATACCTACCTATTATGGCATTTCCATAGCCATTCCGAGATATATTTCCATGCAACTTTCCACCGTTCCGTTTATCATGACACGTTCATCATTGTCATATTGCTTTGCATGATCATGTAGTTGACATAGTATTTGTGGCAAAGCCACCATTCATAATTCTTTCATACATGTCACTCTTGGTTCATTGCATATCCCGGTACACCGCCGGAGGCATTCATATAGAGTCATACTTTGTTCTAGTATCGAGTTGTAAATAAATAGAAGTGTGATGATCATCATTTTCTAGAGCATTGTCCCAAGTGAGGAAACAAAGGATAAAGGCCATAAAAAAGAGAAGGCCCAAAAAATGAGAGAAAAAGAGAGAAGGGACAATGTTACTATCCTTTTTACCACAGTTGTGCTTCAAGGTAGCACCATAATCTTCATGATAGAGAGTCTTTTGTTTTTTCACTTTCATATACTAGTGGGAACCTTTCATTATAGAACTTGGCTTGTATATTCCAACAATGGGCTTCCTCAAATGCCCTAGGTCTTCGTGAGCAAGCAAGTTGGATGCACACCCACTTAGTTTCTTTTGTTGAGCTTTCATATATTTATAACTCTAGTGCATCCGTTGCATGGCAATCCCTACTCCTTGCATTAACATCAATTGATGGGCATCTCCATAGCTCATTGATTAGCCTCTTTGATGTGAGACTTTCTCCCTTTTTTGTCTTCTCCACATAACCCCCATCATTATATTCTAGTCCACCCATAGTGGTATATCCATGGCTCACGCTCATGTATTGCGTGAAGGTTGAAAAAGTTTGAGATTACTGAAGTATGAAACAATTGCTTGGATTGTCATCGGGGTTGTGCATGATGAGAGCATTCTTGTGTGACGAAAATGGAGCATGACTAAACTATATGATTTTGTAGGGATGAACTTTCTTTGGCCATGTTATTTTGAGAGGACATAATTGCTTAGTTAGTATGCTTGAAGTATTATTATTTTTATGTCAATATTGAACTTTTATCTTGAATCTTTTGGATCTGAATATTCATACCACAATTAAGGAGAATTTCATTGAAATTATGGCAAGTAGCATTCCAAATCAAAAATTCTGTTTTTATCATTTACCTACTCGAGGATGAGCAGGAATTAAGCTTGGGGATGCTTGATACGTCTCCAACGTATCTATAATTTTTGATTGTTCCATGCTATAATATATTCTATTTTGGACATTATTGTCCTTTATTATACACTTTTATATTATTTTTGGGACTAACCTATTAACCGGAGGCCCAACCCAGAATTGCTGTTTTTGCCTATTTCAGAGTTTCGCAGAAAAAGAATAATAAATGGAGTCCAAACGGAATGAAACCTTCGGGAACGTGATTTTCAGAATGAACGTGTTCTAGAGGACTTGGACCCTATGTCAAGACATCAACCAGGAGGGCACGAGGTAGGGGGCGCGCCTACCCCCCTCGGCACGCCCTCCACCCTCGTGGGCCCCCTGTTGCTCCACCGACGTACTTCTTCCTCCTATATATACCTACGTACCCCCAAACTACCAGATAAGGAGCCAAAAACCTAATTCCACCGCCGCAACCTTCTGTACCCGTGAGATCCCATCTTGGGGCCTATTCCGGAGCTCCGCCAGAGGGGGCATCGATCACGGAGGGCTTCTACATCAAAACCATAGCCTCTCCGATGATGTGTGAGTAGTTTACCTCAGACCTTAGGGTCCATAGTTATTAGCTAGATGGCTTCAGCGGTCGATTTGTGGAGTAATAGTAGTAGATGTGGGCAGGAGTCGGTCTACTTGTCTCGGACGTGATGCCTATATACATGATCATACCTAGATATTCTCATAACTATGCTCAATTCTGCCAATTGGTCAACAGTAATTTGTTCACCCACCGTAAATATTTATGCTCTTGAGAGAAGCCACTAGTGAAACCTATGGCCCCCGGGTCTATTTTCCATCATATTAATCTTCCAACACTTAGTTATTTGTATTGCCTTTTACTTTACTTTGCATCTTTATCATAAAAAATACTAAAAATATTAACTTATCATATCTATTAGATCTCACTCTCGTAAGTGACCGTGTAGGGATTGACAACCCACTACTAGGGAAAAGCCTATACACACAATCTTACTAGCAGCGCGCTTTAAAATCAGGCGCTGCTGCTAAGTAGCAGTAGCGCGGGTTTTTAAACCTCGCTACAACTAAGTTGATAGTAGTAGTGCTGGTTTTTAACCCTCACTACTACTAAGCGGTCTCTATCGTGCCCCCCGGGACATGCCATAGTAGTAGTGCGGGTTTTTAACCCTCGCTACTACTAAGTTGATAGCAGTAGCGCTAGTTTTTACCCCTCGCTACTACTAAGCGGTCTCTACCGTGCCCCTGGGCCATGCCATAGTAGTAGCGAGGGTTATAAACCCGCGCTACTACTAAGTTTTTACCCCTAGCTACTACTAAGAGGTCTCAACCGTGCCCCTCCGGGACATGAGATAGTAGTAGCAAGGGTAAAATCCCTCGCTACTACTAAAGGTCCCATTTTGAAACTCTACCCCCCCCCCCCCCGTGGGTCGCCTTTTCGGTTTTGTAAAAAGCAAAATAAAATGATAAAAACTTCAAAAATTAAAATCCTTCGAGATGTAGTTATGTTACTACATCTACTAGTTAGGAAAATTTAAAAACTTAAATTTGGACATGTTTTGCAAAAAGTGTAGGGAAAATGTAAAACGGCTATAACTTTTGCATACGATGTTAGAAAAAAACGTATAATATATCAAAATCTTTCAAAAATTAAAATCCTTCGAGATGTAGTTATGTTCTTACATCTACTAGTTAGGAAAATTTAAATACTTAAATTTGGACATGTTTTGCAAAAAGTGTAGCGAAAATGTAAAACGGCTATAACTTTTGCATACGATGTCAGAAAAAACGTATAATATATCAAAATGTTTAGGACGAAAATCCGCATACGATGGAGACCGCCTATGGCCTGTTTGCAAATTTTTAGAATCCTCAAATTCTAAAAGGAAAAAAAGTTATGCTCAAATTTCAGTTTTTTTAATTTTGGTCAAATCTGGTCAAACTGTGGTCAAACTACTTATTCAAGACGTATTAGTGTTACTAAATAATTATTCAAGAATATTAGTGTTACTAAATAATTATTCAAGAATATTAGTGTTACTAAATAATTATTTCAGTTTTTTGGAATTTTGGTCAAATCTGGTCAAACTGTGGTCAAACTATGGTCAAAATGTGGTCAAACTCCTTATTCAAGAAATATTAGTGTTACTAAATAATTATTGTGGTTTAGAACAATAGTTTTAAACTCAAACAGCGAAATGTGTGACTTCATGCTCAAGCTAAACTCTCGAGGGTTAATAGGATTGACATCTTACTATTGTCAGGAAAGCAACAAGTGCCGACTTGGAATCGAGGGAGAATAGAACCCGGAAGTTAAGCGTGCTCAGGCTGGAGTACTAAGAGGATGGGTGACCGTCCGGGAAGTTAGATGATTTGAAATGATGAGGGGTGATTAGAGATTAAATTGAGCAGCGATGAGGGTGATTAGAGATTAGAGGTTAAAATAATTTAGAAATTTGAAAATTCGGGCAAAAAATTCAAAAAAAAAATTCCACAGGTTAGTAGTAGCGCGGGTTTTTACCCACGCTACTACTAACGGACGTAGTAGTAGCGCGGGTGCACCCGCGCTACTGCTATACGTTAGCTGTAGCGCCTTATTAGTAGCGCCGGGCCCCCGCGCTGCTAATAGGCCCAAAACCCGCGCTGCTGCTAAGCTTTTCCCTAGTAGTGACCCTTTATTGTGTTGGTTGCGAGGATTTATTTGTTTGTGTCGGTGTGAGGGACTCGTGCGTGGCCTCCTACTGGATTGATACCTTGGTTCTCACAAACTGAGGGAAATACTTGCGCTACTTTGCTGCACCATCCTTTCCTCTTCAAGGGAAAACCAACGCAGTGCTCAAGAGGTAGCACATATCTGCAGGCAAATCGTGTGACTTTTGTCATTTGGGCCAGTCGACCATTTCAGGTGGTTGGATGAAGATCCTACATCTCTTAACCCTTCTTCTTCCCCGTCTCTGATTCTTCCCATAAAGAACACCGCACGGGCCGCTGGCCGAACCACTGACCCCCCTCCCCCCCGCCCTCCCCTGAACCTCCCCCCACCGCATGTGTTCCTCCGCCACCCCCACCCCCACCCCCGCCCCCACCCATGTCGAGTTTTCTTCGTTCGGCGAGGCCCAACCACCGCTCCCCACAACCACCGTCCCCACCTGAGCCCCGTCCTTCGCACCGGCAAGCTTTCAAAAATCGACTGACCCAATTTTGAAATTTAGTCTACCGTCATTTAACTAGTGTATAGTGTTGAGCATGCCATGGCGGATCAGAAGGTGCAAACGGGACAAAGGCAACTTCGCAACCAATGTTTGCTTTCAACTAACAAGTAAGTGATGGACAAGAAATCACAGTAAAGTAGTGGTGATCTATTTTCTTGCTGCGATAAATAAGTTGAGTAGATATGAAAGAGTACCACCTCTGGTGCGGCGCCATGTATGCATCTACTAAGAATTTGACGAAGCTATGGTAGTGATGCCAATCGGCGGCGTGGAAGCAGATCTAGGAGGGTAGACGGTGGCCGCGGGGTGCGGTGGATGAGGCGGTCGTAGGACCAGCGACGGCAAGGTGGACGACGGTGGGTATGAAACGAGAGAACGGGATGCAAGGATCCCGGTCCAAAGCCATGGATGAGAGAGGTCGATCTCTTGTAATGGATGATGACATCGGGGTATCCGCTCCGACATGGTGGAGGAGGACGACGGTGGATGGGGTGGCGGACGGAGGAGGCTGGGGCGAGAGGGTGTTTTCGCGCCCACGGAGTACAAATTTGGAAATCGGGGGAGAGAGGAAGGGGGAACCATGTCTTCAGGGCACGCTTGTCTCAAATACAAGGAAATTTACAAACTTAGCCCCCGTTTAAAATTTCCTACATCACAGCAATATTAGTCAGTTGGGGATAGGACGGTAATCTCGCATACACCAAATATTTGCCGACGAGAGTTTGTCTTGGCGCCCACCATGTATGAATCGGGGAGGGAGTCGATTTCGTCCGAGGAGATACTGTGTTTTGGCGCCTACCATGCATGAATCCGGGTGAGAGGCGGTTATGCCACGTTTGAGTGAAATTACAAACCTACCCCTATCGAAACCTATAGAAATCGAGTTGGTAGGCTTTGCATGTCAGGGATAGGCAGTAATTTCCATCTCGCAGATTTTGGTTTCGGGCGGTTACTACGACTTTCCCCGCTTTGTTCAAATTTTTGTAGAGCAAGAGTGCACGTTTACCATGCCAACTCAATTCGAATCCAGTTTGTATTATATTTTTAACGGGCAGGATCCATTTTTTATTGGAATAAAATTCTATATACATCATTTTTTACATATACTTTCAAAAGCACAACAAAGAATTATGCTCCTTTATATATATATAATATGATTTACAAATACAATGATCTCAAAATCATAAGGTTGAATTTAAAATTTTTAAACCAAATTATGTTCTACTAAAATGTTTGGATCAGTAATATCTACATATTAAATAACATAGATGCGCGTGAATTCATATGAGTATGCATGTTTGATAGATCAATTTTGGTTCGAGTATGAATTACATGTATCATAATCTCAAATTCAAATATTTGAATCCCTTTTATGTTGACTCCTTTCATGCCCATCTCTCTCGCATGCTCCTTCATGTAGCTATCACTCTCTTTTCTCCAGCTCACCCGCACGCTCACTTCATGTTTCTCCTATTTGCGCAAACATAGTCTCTCGACGTCTCCCTTGAGAAGTGTCACACTCTCCCTATCATTATACATTACATGGATTTCATTATCTCTCATGTCTCTACCATTCTCTGGTATCACTAGGTACCTAAGCTTTCTTTTTCACCGCCACACACACAATCTCTCTCGCTTTCACTTTGTCTTTCTCTCTATGGGTTCTCTCACACACCCTTTGTCTCTCTAGATATGACTCATACCACTCAAAATTACTCTCTTCCGTAGACACAACATTTGTTGCGGTCTCCTTTCCATCTCCATCCGAGTTATAAAACTGACATTATTCATTTGTTTATTGACCAGACAAACTCCCCTCTCTCTCTCTATTTCTCTCTCTCTCTCTCACACACACACACACACACAACTCCCGCTTCCACTCCCCTTCCCGACTATCGTCTCTCTCTCACACACACAAAACTCTTGCTTTCGCACCCCGACTCGTATTTCTCTCACAAACATTGACCGATAGCCTCCGGATAGGTTTATACACCCACACACTCGCGCTTCCACTATCGCATACATGTCTCTCTCGCGCTCCTTGTATCTATGTAGATTCTTCGTCCCTTCTTGAGACACGCCCGCTCGATCGTGCACACACACACTATCGCCTCATTTTAAGCAGATACCTCTCTCACACACACTCTTTGTGTCTTTGTCACACATGCACTCCGTCCTCCTCCTCTCTCCCTCTCTCACACACACAACACACACACACACATGGGCTTTTTGCAACAACTAGCAAGATGCCCATGCCTTGCACGGAACATCAAGATGCATTTGTATGAGTAGTTTATCTTGTGGGAGAAAAGGATGAACGAGGGAAGGCCTTATTTGCAAATGTGGAGAGGGGTGTGGGTCTATTTTTGCAAAATTGCCATAGTTTCCTTCCTATCTGTCAGATATAAATCGGACGGCCTATATTGCAGGATGGCAGGCACACCATCATCACCAACTCTTTTTTTATCTCTACTCTTATAAAAAGCATAGTCGGTGATGATGGTGTGCCTGCCATCCTGCAATATAGGCCGTCCGATCTATATCTAACGGATAGATAGGAAACTATGACAATTTATGCGCACTCCTCTCCACATTTGTATATAAGGCCTTCCCTCGTTCATCCTTTTGTCCCACAAGATCTTTATGTTCCGTGCAACGCACGAGCATCTTGCTAGTAAGAGTAGAAATTAGAGATATACCACTTCTGAATCTTGAAACCAACCAAATTCCTCCCTTATCTCATCAAAACCACCAAAGGAATATATTTTGAGTGAAACAACATATTGTTAGTGATATACGTATTTCAAAACTAGACTCTTTTTTCTATAAAATCGGTGAATATGTATTGATCTACTTTCATCGTGTGGCAATGCATTGGCACATTGCTAGTAGTTATTACTAGTGTATAATGTTTTGGACACCAGACAAACGGTGGAGTACATATACGAAGATAACAGGCGCACGCACGCTGTCGGCTCTCGCTGTCTCGCACACATGTGAGTTACGTAAAAGTACCGTTAAGAAATAAACCCTAAAACCCTATGTCGGGGGAAACCACACCTATGGGATCCCGGGGAATCCCTTCTACGGTTGGCGGGGCGTGGAGCTGCGCAAAGAGCAGGTCTAAAAGATCAACGCAAGGGGATTTTTACCCAGGTTCGGGCCGCAAATGATGCGTAAAACCCTAGTCCTGCTTGTCTGTGTTTATTTGGTGTTCTTGAGCTCTTGAACTAGCTGCGGTGCATGCCTAATCCAAAAAGTCCCAATCCTTCCACAGTATGCCTCGAGACTCCTTTTATATGTCAAAGGGGTCGCCACAGTGGCACACAGGAGGTGGAAAGTATCTAGAGTGTACAAGTTTATCGCCTGACACCATAGGACAAACACATTTAATGCGCTGCCTACGTGCCCTTTTTCTTTATCAGGGACGGCAACAGAGCTCGTCCCGTCCGTCGCTGCCCCACCTTGCTTCGACGCGCATCCAAGCTGACGAGGCATGCAGCGCCATGCTGGCTGGCTGCCTGTTGTGCTGGTGCAGCGACTGGGTCTTCACGAAGATCTGCATGCCACCACGCAGGTGCTTGACTAGTTGGCCTAGAAGCTGCAAGCTGCCATGCAAGCGTTTGCCTAGTTGGCGGGCTGGTTGCCGCATCGGAATGGCCGAGGGGCAGCGGAACGTTGGTGGGCGCGGGCCTTGCCATGGCCCCGGAGATGCCCCCGGCACGAGTGTTGCCGGGGTCTCGCGGGCATCCCCGGGAAGGATCCTGCCGGGGGTCTCACGGCCGTCCCCGACAAGGGTCTTGCCGGGGGTCTTCATTTGTCCCCGACAAGGATCTTGCCGGGGGTCTTTGTATTCTAGTTTTTATCTAGACTTGCAGGCCTTTGGTCTTCACAAAGATCTGCATGCCACCACGCATGCGCCCCCGAGTCTTGGTCTTGACGTTGTCGAGTGTGTCAGAACTCTTAGGCCCAAGGGTGGCGGTCTTGCTGGTGTGGGGCAAGTCACCCCGGCAAGGCTCTTGCCGGGGCTACGCAGGCTGCCCCAGCAAGGGCCTTGCCGGGGGAAGTCCATCTTGCCCCTTTGCTCCTCACGCCTCTGGCTTGAGTACTACCTTGGCAGTCTTGCACCTTCCAATCCTCTGCCCCGCCAAGCATGGCCGGAGGTGTGGCCGCGACCACCTGTGCACAAGTAAAGGGGTATAGAAAGGACCCTTCTTTTGTACACCGACAGGATCCCCCGGGCCTGGGCCACACATAAGCGTGAAGCGTTGTTGGGCCAAGCCCAGAACGGTGTGCGGGTACGCGTGGCAGAGTTTTAACCTCCTTAGTCGCCAGTTGCGCTTCCGCACGACCCGCATTGAGTGCATGACATGGGGGTCGTGCATGGAACGGTCGCAGCATGCTTGCGTCACCCTGTGGTGAATAGTAAAGAGGTGGCCCACGCCTTCCCCATAAAAAAGAGGAAGCCATAGGGGCGCGGCTCATTTAAAAAGTGGACTCCGGTCGTGGCCTTCATGGGGCCCGCGCCCCACGATCACGGGGTGGAAAATAGTCGTCCCACTTGTGTTCTTACTTCCGGCCCGCCTGCCAAGTGTCCCCCATGCCCCACGGAGGGTAGGTGGCGGATACGGAGGGCACGGGCCTTAACACCGAGGCGGGAAGCTGGGCATTGCTGATTGGAGCAGCGGGTCGATCCTGATTCCCTGCGCCTCTGGCGGCCGGATTGGTCGAGTTGGGCGGCCGCCCTTAGGTTAGGGCGTCGAGCCCCGGCTCTACCCCTCTATAAAAAGGGGAGAGGGACAGCATCCTTCTGCATTCATTTCCTTCCTGCTTGGTCCCTTTCTTCCACTCGCCATGGTGAGAGGGCGCGCCGATGCTCCAATGACAGTGACGAGGGCTTCTGCTCGATAGCATGTCCCCCTCCTCCGAAGCTCACGGCAGCCGAGACCGCTGTGAGAGGAAGAGGGAGGGGGCGAGGCCGAGGACGCCATGGCGCTCGGGGGAGAGGAGGACGGGGGCCAGCGGCTCCCCTCCCCAATGGAGGGCCACGACGGAGACCAGCCCCGCGAGTTCTTCATCAGGCTGTACAAGCCAGTGTGCGGTCACCTCCATCTCCCACCCCGTTCGCTCAGGAATTGAGCCTGACCCGCCATAGGACTTGAGGCTGCACATGAGGGGCCGTGGGAACGGTGGCATGCGGGTCGACGTCGACTTCCCCGCCCTCACGTCATGTAACTCTGCCGTGGATGGAAGACCTTTGCCCGCGCCCATAGCCTTTCGGAGGGGCACGTTCTCTAGTTCAAATTAATGGAGAACGGCTTGATCTCCGTCAAGGTCTTTGGGCACTTGGGTGATGCGCGGAGAGCTCCACCGACAACAAAACTTCCTCCTCGGGCGACAGTGACGAGGAGGACAGCGACAGCGATGATGAGGGTAGCGGGCGGGAGGACACCGATTATGACTCCGGCTAAGCATCGGCGGCAGCACCGTCATCTGCATCGCCCTCCTCCCTCGGCCACGCACCTTGCCGAGGGTCATCCTCACCATGCTCTCCATCAGCGCGTTCCCGTCGCCCATCTTTGCCTTCACCTGCCGCACTTGGGAGGAAAGGGGAATGAACGGAGATCATGGGGCACTTATCTTTCTTTTTGCTTGTAGGCACTTGCCAAATCTTAATTTCTATGTAATATAATCTCTCGAGCCCATGCCTGTGTCCTGTAACATTCATACTTGTATCAGCATGTTAATGAAAAGGACCAGCCTTGCCGGGAACCCGTGCATGGATATGTCCATGCGGAGGTGAAATGCCTCCTTAATGCAAATAAACAAGTCTTCCCAGCAAGCTATCTTGCCGGTGCCCTCTGCGCCTTACGGAGACTCACATCTGCCGGGTTACAGACAAAGGGTCAAGCCCCTCGTCAATCTCCTTTTAGCAAAGGCTACTACGACCATTCTGACCGAAGCAGCGTTCGGGCCAAGGATGGGAGCACCTAAGTTTAAAAGAGAGTGGCGAGGTTTTCTAATGCACAAGTCATATGTTGTGAACAGGAATGGGAAAGAGGTGAACTTTATCTGTTTGCTTTGTTGGGGATCGCCGTGCCGGGCAGTCTTCCCATTCTCTTGCCGGATCCGGGTCCTCGGCAGAATCGAGCGTCCTTACAGCGGCTGGAAAGAAGAGAGGACAGGAGCATGGAACCTCGGCGGTCCATTAACATTTGTTGGAACCAAAAAGTAGTACAATATCCTAGACAAGCATGCATATACGTATACACATAAACTTGGAAATCAACGGGAAACTGTACATACTAAGGGATTTCTTTCCCTGACTGTGCACAGGGTCTGCGCCTGGCTTTGTACAGAGTTACATGCCTTGCCAGCAAGGCTAGTACTACAAGGGGGGGTTGCCGGGGCTCCCAGCAACCGCGCCTTAGGGGTAGAACTTGCGAAGATGTTTGATATTCCATGAATTGCTCACCGGAATGCCATCTTCGGTCTCCAGGCGGACTGCGCCGGGCCTGGTGACTCATATTACCCGATAAGGGCCTTCCCACTTTGGCATCAACTTTTTTGAAATTCTTGGCGGATTGGATTCGCCGAAGAACAAGGTCGCCTTCCTCAAGGCTTCGGGCGTGAACCTTACGGCTATGGTAGAGGCGCAAGGTTTGCTGGTAGCGAGCGGCTCGCACAGCAGCCTAAAGACGATCTTCCACAAGAAGCGTTGCATCATCTTGGCGCAACTACTCTTGCTCAAGCTCATCATAAGCGAGCACTCGAGGTGACCCGTATATGAGTTCTGTAGGGAGAACTGTTTCTGCCCCATGTACCAGGGAAAAGGGTGTCTGGCCAGTGGCTCGATTTGGTGTCCTTCTGATTGACCAAAGAACCGTTGGCAACTCATCAATCCAGTGTCTTTCGCACTTGTGTAGCCTGTCAAAAGTTCTAGTCTTGAGGCCTCACAGCACTTCTGCATTCGCCCTCTCAGCCTGGCCATTACTTCTGGGATGAGCAACAGAAGCAAAACAAACCTTGCCGCCGAGGTCTTGGATATACTGCATGAAGGTGTGGCTCGTGAACTGCGTGCCATTGTCAGTGATGACTCTATTCGGCACACCAAAATGGCAGACTAGTCCTTCGAAGAACTTGACGGCTGATTGTGCTGTCACCTTTCTCACCGGTTCCACTTCCGGCCACTTCGTGAACTTGTCGATCGCGATGTATAAGTACTCAAAGCCCTCGACAGCACAGGGAAAGGGGCCCAGTATGTCGAGCCCCCAGACCGAAAATGGAGAGGAAAGAGGGATTGTTTGAAGGGCTTGGGCTGGCTGATGAAGCTTCTTTGAATGGAACTGGCACACTTCACACTTGGTTACTAGTGCAGTTGCATCCTGGAGAGCGGTGGGCCAGAAGAAACCTTACCGGAACGCTTTGCCATCATGGGCTCTTGACCCTATGTGGGAGCCACACATGCCTCCATGTATCTCTGCCAACAACTCAGTCCGTCCTCCCGAGGAATGCGCTTCAGTTTCACGTTGTTCGATCTCCTTCTGTATAGGGCATCATCCACAAATTGGTACATGCTGGACCGACGTGCTACTTTCTCTACCTCTTCTTGTTCCTCAGGGAGTTCCCCTGTTTGGAGGAAACGGACGGTGCGCTGGGCCCATGCCGGAGCCTCGGGCTCGACGGCAAGGACTAAAGGCTCATCTTCGGTTGTGGGGGCAGCTGCCTCTATGGTCAGGCTTGGGGCCCTGCCGGAGGTTGCTGCTCCCCGACAAGCTTGGGGCACCCGGCAACGTCCTTGCCGGAGGTTCCTGGGAGCTCAGCGGGAAAGTACTTGCCGGTGCCTGCCTTCCTTCTTTGTTCTATCCCGCTAATGGCTCAATGGATGGCTGGGTTAATTGGAGCACAAAGGTAGCTGGTTCCACAGGCAAATTGAAGGCAGCGTGTTTTGACAAGTCGTCGGCAATGCTGTTCTCTGCTCGGGGAACATGCTCTGCTTGTAGACCGTCAAAATGCTCCTCCAACTTCCTCACTTCATCCACATAGGCTCCATCAACGGGCTCTAGTAATCCTTGTTAAATTGCCATACGACGAGCTTTAAATCACCTCTAACGATGAGCTTCCTGATTCCATGGCCTGCCGTGATCTTGAGACCAGCAAGCAATCCCTCATACTCCGCCGTCTTGTTCGTTGATTTTTTCCGGGGAAAGTGCATCTGGACTATGTACTTGAGGTGCTCTCTGGTGGGTGCAACGAGTAGCACGCCGACACCAGCACCTTGCAGCGAGAAAGCTCCATCAAAGTACATAATACAATCACGGCTCGTCTCCTTGCCAGGAAGGGTGGTCTCTTGAATCTCTTAATCGGGCGTTGAGGTCCATTCTGGTATGAACTCTGCCAAGGCTTGGCTCTTGATTGTTGAAGTACTTTCAAACCTGACGCTGAAACTTGATAGTTCCAACGCCCACTCCACAATCCTCCCGGTTGCATCTGGGTTGTTCAAGATACGTTGCAAAGGGAGGCGGGTGACGACGGTGATCTCATGCGCTTGGAAATAGTGATGCAACTTTCTCGAGGACACGAGGAGGCCGAAAAGTAGCTTCTGCATACCAGAATATCTTGATCTAGCCCCCTGCAAGAGGGAACTAACAAAATAAACCGGGTGTTGCACCACCTTCTTCTTTTGTTCGACTTCGCCCACTTGCGCAGACTCTGTCTTGCAGGACCGGGCTTTGCCGGGGGTTCCGCCTTGCCGGCATCAGGCCCTTCCAGGGAATGCCGGGGGTTCCGCCTTGCCGCTGTTTCTTCCTCAAGTTCTCTCTGTGCCACTAGCGCAGCACTGACCATTTGATTCGTCGCCGCTAGATATAGCAGCAACGGCTCTTGCGGCTTAGGCGCGACTAGTATTGGCGTGGAGGAGAGGTACCTCTTCAAATCTTGCAGCACCGCCTCTGCCTCCGGAGTCCATTTCATTGGACCCGCCTTTTTCAAAACTTTGAAAAAGGGGAGGGTGCGCTTAGCAGATTTGGATATGAACCGACTTAAAGCAGCAATGCAACCGGTGAGCCTACGGACGTCTTTGAGTCGTCTTGGTGCCTTAGTCTGCTCAATCGCTTTTATCTTGTTGGGATTTGCTTCTATTCCGCATTGAGACACAAAGAACCCAAGAAGTTTGCTGGATGGGACACCAAACACACACTTCTCTGGGTTGAGCTTGAGGTTGATCTTGCGCAGGTTTGCAAATGTTTCCTCCAGATCCTGCATGAGTGTGGCCTTGTCCTTGGTTTTGACCTCTATATCATCCATATATGCTTCCATATTTCTATGCAGCTGTTGCTCAAAACCAATTTGGACTGCTCGGGCAAATCTCGAACCAGCGCTTTTCAACCCGAAAGGCATTCGTACAAAACAGTACGTACCACATGTGGTGATGAATGCAATATTTTCCTTGTCCTCCTTCATCATGAAGATCTGGTGGTATCCTAAGTAGGCGTCGAGGAATGACAGCAGGTTACACCTGGCAGTGGACTCCACTATCTAGTCAATGCATGGTAGAGGGAAAGGATCCTTTGGACAAGCTTTATTGATATCTGTATAGTCGATACACAGCCTCCATTTCCCATTTGCCTTACGCACTACCACTGGGTTGGCCAACCACGTGGGGTGGAGCACTCCTCTGACCAAGCCTGCCGATTCCAACTTCCTGATCTCCTCGATGATGAACTCTTATCGCTCCAAAGCTTGCTTTCTGATCTTCTGCTTGACGGGCCGCGTAAGGGGACCGACAGCAAGGTGGTGCTCAATCACCTCCCTAGGAACGCCGGGGATGCCAGATGCTTGCCATGGATACAAGTCGACATTCGCCCGCAGGAAGGCGATGAGAGTGCTTTCCTATTTGCTGTCAAGGGTGGAGCTTATGGTAAAAGCTCCACCCGTGCCATCCTACTTGACGGGCACCTTCTTGGTTTCTGGTGGGGCTGCCTTGGACCTCTTGCTCCCGCTGGCGGAGCTTTCTGGCACATCCTCAACGGAAACGCGGCACTCTAAAGAGGCGCATTTTTCGGAGTGGATGCAGGAATCCTTGCTGGGGTCATTAGTCTTTCCGGAAGAGGCCTTGCCATTTTTCTTCCCTCCCGGGGTCTCAGCGGCGGGAACAGGTGCCTTGGCGGCGGCCGCTGCATTCGCCTCCCGGTAAAGCTGGTCGGCGCAGATGAGTGCATCTTTCCTGTCAGAGGGGACAGTGGTGATGCTCATTCGCCCGGGCATCTTCAACGTGTTGTAGGCATAATGTGATGCCGCCATGAACTTGACTAGCGCTGGGTGGCCGAGGATCTCATTATAGGGCAAGGGGTTCTTGGCAACATCAAAAACAATCTTCTACGTCCTATGGTTCAGCTCGCCCCCAAATGTAACAGGCAATGTGATCTTACCCTTCGGCTGACTCCTCCCAGGGTTGACCCCTTCAAACGTGCCCATCTCCTCGAGATCTCCATCAGGGATTTGCAGCCTCTTGATCACGGCGGGCGAGATCAACTTCAGACCGTCCCCACTGTCAACTAGCACTTTTGTCACCTTGAGGTTGTGTATTGTTGGTGAAACCAACAACGGCAAATACCCGACCACAATCGTGCGATCAAGGTGATCCTCGGTGTCAAAAATGATAGGCCTGCTGGACCACTTCAGTGGCCTCTGGGCATCAAACTATGGCTCCGCTAGAGTGACTTCATGCGCCCATTGCTTCAGTTGGTGGTGAGAGGTGTGCAATGAGGCGCCACCGTCGACGCGCATGGCCTCTGTAGCTTTCTGGAACTCGTGCTCGCCGCACTCGTCGTCCTCATCATGATCATCATCTCCCTCCTTCTTGTCGCGGCCCCGAGCGGGACTCTCTTGGTTATTATCTTTGCCGCGGCGACCTCCTCGACCACCATGCTTCTTGCCGGACGCCTCAGCACCATCCTGGCGCTTCTCTTTATCGCGCCTCTCATACTCAGCTTTCTACTTCTTTGCAAGCAGCTCAACCTGCCGGCAATTCTGGAGGTCATAGCCCTTGGTGCGATGGATCTTGCAGTACTGCTTGTCGGAGCCTCCCGCCTTGTCGGCAGCCGCCAGGGCCCAGCAAGCGGCGCACCTGGCAACTTCCTTGCCGGGGTCATCGACCTTGGGCTTCTTGGCGGCGCCGGGGTCGTCGGATCCCTCACGAGAAGCACGGCCTTGCCCTTACGCTTCCTATTGCGGCGTTGGCCCTTCTTTGCCGGGGCCACGACGTCTTCGTCTGTGGAGTCGGTTTCCGCGCTGGCATCTTCACTGGGGTACTTCCTCCCTTCTTCAGCCCGAGCGCATCTATCGGCCAGAACATAAAGCTCGGCTACATCCTTAACCTTGTTCATCGCCAGCTCCTCATGCATCTTGCGATTGTGCACATTCTGATGGAATGCACTGATGATAGCGGCGGGATGAACATCAGGGATGTTGTACTGCACACGACTGAACCTTTGTATGTACTTACGCAGGGTTTCGCCGTCCTTCTGGGGGATGAAATGCAAATCACTTGCCTCTCCAGGAGCTTGGTGGCCTCCGGTAAAGGCGCCAACAAACTCGTGGCATAGATCCGACCAAGAAGAAATGGAATCCACTGGAAGGTGCATCAACCATGACATGACGTTGGGCTTAAGTGCCAACGGGAAGTAGTTGGCAAGCACCTTGTCGTCACAAGCCCTGGTAGCTTGCATCGTGATAGTATAGATGCTGAGGAACTCCGACGGGTGAGTCTTGTCATTGTACTTTTCCCTGACCTCAGGCTTGAATGTGTGGTGGGTGGGCCACTAGAACTGCCGCAGATCACGGGTAAAGGCTGGACAACCCACCTCATAAGGTAGGTCACCGGAACCCCCCGACGCTGGGCGGTCCATAGTGGGCCCCGCACACCTATCTGACTGATGGCGCCCTTCCCTCCGCCGCTCGATGGTCGTCCGAGCGTCTTCCCGAGCTCGCTCCTGAAGAACTTGACATTGGTCACAGCGGGCTCGCGGGTCAGACGACACGGTGGAAACGTTGTCGCGGTCGTCGGTCCAACGAGCCAGCGGCTGCTGTTGCTGGCATGGGGAGGAGAGTGCACCATGTTCTCAGCATCTCCGCTCCTTCCACCACCGGCGTGTACCGGCTCGACAAAGCGCCGGCACAAGGGTCCCGTTGGTCGCGGTTCATCTTTATTAGCGAAGTTGATATGGCTCCGAATGGTGGCTCTCCACTCGTCGAGCTTCTCCGCGGCAGGAGGGAAGTCGAGGAGCAGTTGCACGCCTGCCAACGCTTCTGTCGGTGTGAGCGGCGGCGAAAGCTGCGTGGATGGTGACGCGCTCTGACTTCTAACCATGTTAGAAGGAGCTCTATCACGGTCTCGCGGTTGCCTGCCGTTTCCGCCAGCGTCCGGGCGCGCATACTGGCCCGGTGCATCTCGAGAGTGACGCAAAGGGCTCTTCCCACGGCGGCGCCCAGGGGCACCGTTGTCGCGGCGTTGCTCGTCACACGCGATCTGGGAAGACCGCGGCATGGGCGCCGGCTGGGGCATCCTGGGGGTTGCGGCGCCGTTCGTGTGCTGCACGGCCCCGCCCTGGACCCAGCGGTATGCAGCTCATCGTCTTGCGCACGAACGACGCCGCTCGCCTGGCTTCGATGGCCAGAGTGTCATTTGTGCTTGCGGGCCACGCCTCCGCCACCATTCGCGGCCGCCCCATCGCCCGCCCGCGCTGGGACGGGCGGTTCGGCTCCAAACGAACCGATCACCATGATCGCCTTCTTCTTGGGAGCCATGGCGATGAAGAAGTCGATGCACTAACTCTTAGACCAGATTTTCACAGCCTCAGCGCCCCCTACCTGGCGCGCCAAAGATGTCGGGGAAACGACACCTATGGGATCCTGGGGAATCCCTTTTACGGTTTGCGGGCGTCAAACTTCGCACAGAGCAGGTCTAAAAGATCAACGCGAGGGGATTTTTACCCAGGTTTGGGCCGCAAATGATGCGTAAAACCCTAGTCCTGCTTGTCTATGTTTATTTGGTGTTCTTGATCTCTTGAACTAGCTGCGGTGCATGCCCAGTCCAAAAAGTCTCAATCCTTCCACAGTATGCCTCGGGCCTCCTTTTATATGTCAAAGCTGTCGCCACAGTGGCACACAAGAGGTGAAAGTATCTACATTGTACAAGTTTATCGCCTGACACCGTAGGACAAACGCATTGAATGGGCTGCCTATGTGCCCTCTTGCTTTATCGGGGATGGCAACAGAGCTCGTCCCGTCCGTCGTCGCCTTGCCTTGCTTGGACGCGCGTCCAAGCTGATGAGGCATGCAACGCCATGCTGGCTGGCTGCTGTGCTGGTGCGGTGATAGGGTCTTCACGAAGATCTGCATGCCACCACGCAGGTGCTTGACTAGTTGGCATAGAAGCTGCAGGCTGCCACGCATGTGTTTTCCTAGTTGGCGGGCTGGTTGCCACATCGGAATGGCCGCGGGGCAGCGAACGTTGGTGGGCGCGGGCCTAGCCGTGACCCTGCAGATGTCCGCGGCAAGAGTCTTGCTGGGGGTCTTCGTCTGTCCCCGACAAGGATCTTGCTGGGAGTCATTGTCTTCTGGTTTTATCTAGACTTGCAGGCCTTGGGTCCTCACAAAGATCTGCATGCCCCCACGCACGCGCCCCTGAGTCTTGGTCTTGACATTATCGATGGTGTCAGAACTTTCAGGCCCAAGGGTGGCGGTCTTGCTGGTGTGGGGCAAGTCGCCCCGGCAAGGCTCATGCCGGGGCTACGTAGGCCGCCCCGACAAGGGCCTTGCCAGGGGAAGTCCATCTTGCCCCTTTCTCCTCGCGCCTCTGGCTTGAGTACTGCCTTGGCAGTCTTGCACCTTCCCTTCCTCTGCCCCGCCAAGCATGGCCGCAGGTGTGGCCATGACAGCCCGTGCACAAGTAAAGGGGTACAGAAAAGCCCCTACTTTTGTACACCAACACCCTAGGTGCATGATTGCTGCATGCACGGGTACCGGGTACGTGGTGGAGCGCACCTTTGTAGGAATAGTCAGCTCGCGTGATAATTTGATCCGTAGGAGTTGATGGTCGGGACCACAGGTGAACGACCTGGAGGCGGTGGCTCTCCAGTTGCCACTGATTGAGTAGCCATGTTTAAAATATCATTTTTAGTGGGGTGAGAGTTCCAATTTTCAATGGCGCGTTATAAGTACTAAGTAGTTTTTAGAAGGATTGGCATGGAGCGAAAATGGAATTCATAACTACTACCTCCTTGTCTTATGGTTGTATGAGTTTATGTTGCGAGATGCTGAACCTGGTGATTCTAGGGCAAATAATATGGTTTCGATGTTGGTTTTCAGTAATGAAAATTGGAAGGGGAAGCCCTTCTTTGATAAAAGAAAGCACTACCTCCGTCCTGGCATACTAGTCCCCATCGTATTTTGGGTCAAAGTTTGTCCATGAATTTTACTTGTAAAACATGAATGGAAAACTTATATTGTTATACCCAAACAAAAATGACTGGAGGGAGTGATTGCTCGGACACGGACATGACCTCTCATAGCACAAGCATTGAACCGATGCGCCGGCCAAGAGGGCCCCACTCGCTACACGCCAGGATGAACACGCCTCCTGGCCGCATGAAACTGGCTTCAGACTGCCCCACCTGCCTCCATTGAATCCGCACTGTGCCGACAACACGTCCTTCCGTTGGCCGGTCGGGATTTTAGAACACAACGTAGGTTGGCTCCTCTCGTCCGCTCGTTATTGAAATGAGGCCGGACGCCTCGCAAGAACCGCACCACACCGCTGCTCCCCATATCCTCCCTGCACCATTTTCTCCGCACTCTCCATATCATCCGGTGAGCAGGAAGACGAGTTCTCCGGCATAAAAGCCGGCTGGGTGCCCCGACAAGCCAGGCAACTTGCTGCCCCACCTCCCTTCCCTCTCGAGGCCATCAGTACCATGGGCGAGGCTCCAGGAGGGCAAACGGAGGAGCAAGCCACCGCTACAAGCTGGCCCATGGTGCATCAACTCGACGCTCCAAGCCTGCTCGCAGAGGAGTGGTCAGCTGCTGCATACCGGCACCCGGGGGACCACGGCGTCCAGTGCACCGTGGTTGGCCGCGCCAACGCAAACATTGGCGGTACCGCGATACACTGGTGGAGATAGCCAACAAGTTTGTGGCCACCGCCGACACCGAGGAATAAGAGACCACGGGAGCCGCCGCCGCTCTGAAACCATGAATGCTACGACCATCATGTCACTGGCATAGACACTCGGTGTGTTGCCCAGTTTGGCTCAAAACATTGTGGACTCCAGCCACGATCGATATTAGAAATTATACCTTCTTCCATAAGTTATTCGTGATTAGTAAAAAAATGACCAACATATAATTAATTACTCATGGTCTTGACTTGTTGTGCTCACACTTGTAGTAGGAACTATATGTTTTTCTTTATTTATAACTCTCCTCGCATTTTTTGGCTTTGAAGTGAATCATGGTTGTGGACATTATCTATGAATATGCAGATATCTGTGAACATGAGTTTGATGTGGAAGTTGAACTTGGAATGTTGGGCTTGCGCGTGAACTATACCATGTCCAATGCTTCGTCTGTTATTGTTTGGAAAGTAATTGTTGTTATTAAATGACCCAAAAAAATTTATTTTGTGCCACATCAGTAGATGCACGGACATCACAACAGGCATGCTAGCTGGATAAACATTTGAACCTAGCTATTATGAAGGAAAATTTGTATTGACAACAGTTTTAGATGCAGGAGACGCCTAGCCTACTCTGCCTCTGCTAGCTTCTTTCTGGCTTCTTCCATCTCTGCTTTGGCTTGGGTGAAGAGAGCATCTGATTGCTCTTTTCGCTTCTTTAGGAACTCAACTACATTCTCAATAGCTGCTGCGCACTTTCTTTCAACCTTTACTAGAGCCACGAGGACACGAACAGTTGACGGCTCCACCTGGCTTGTGTGTAATCCAGCATCATCTAGGAATTTTCACCTTGTGTCTAATCCAGCATCATTAGGGAATGGGCACCTTGTGTGTAATCTAGCCTCATTTTGGAAATATGATCTCGAGGTTGACCATACTTCCCTCCTCGCAGGAACTGCATCCTGACATGAAGTTACTTCTTTTTTAGATCAATACTCAGAGCAACCCAGATCCATTTAGTAGAAGCCAGATAAACAGGACTCGGAGAAGTGAATTCAAAAGGAAAAATATAAAAACAGACTACAAGGTGAGAACACCCACCTCCTACATCAAGCTAAAAATGAAAGCATTAGGAGGATTAAGACTCTTCTCAATACACATAGAACACCCACTTCCTACATCAAGCTAAAAATGAAAGCATTAGGAGGATTAAGACTCTTCTCAATACACATCGAAGAACACGAGGTTAAGAGAAACAAAAACTACAACATATACACATCGAAGAACACGAGGCTAAACGAAAGTAATTGAAAGGGTGTTACTTACCAAAGCTCGTTTACAGGTTCGGTGTAGCTCCTCTTTAACTTGCCATGCTCCTTGAAGATGTTCCCAATATCCCGTGTTTGGTCTTCATTGCTCCTCTGCATGTTCGCACTCGTGGTTTAAAATGTCAACATGGCAAGAAAAATATACTAGTAATACTCACGCATCTTGTGGGCAACATTAAAGCACTCGTCTGCCATGTTAGAGCATCTCCAACATAAGCGCAACGCGTGGCGCTTTAAAAAAGCGTTTACAGCGTCGGAATAGCCAGTTTTTGCGGGCCTGGAGTCTTGACATAGAAAAGTAGAGAAAGAGAGTAGAGACTAGACAATAGAGACATAGGTAGTTCTCAGCATAGATATAGCATAGATAGATAAAAAATAGATAGTTCAACTACACTTCGTCGTCTGACTCCTCCTCGGTGATGTCCTCCTCCGACGTCTCAATGTAGGCATGAAGATACAAATTTACGTCGGAGTCCCAGGGTGACGCTGCTCCTAGACTCGTGTTGAATTGAGCGTCCGATTTTCGCGTACGCTTGTCCTCGCGATAGGTGGCTCGCTCCGCCCTCCTCTTCTCCCTCTCCGCCCCCCTTTGCGCGTAGAACTCGTGCTCGTTGATGATGTCCTGCGGGAAGCGTTGGTGTCACCGCGCCATGGCTTCCTCGTCCATCTCGGCTATGTCGAGACGGTGCTCCCGCCTCCAGTTGTCGCGATGATCCTCGTCGGTGATAAGCCACGGCAGAGGCGTGAGCTCCTGCACCCACTCCCGCGTCGGCACGTTGTGGAAGTTCAATGTTCTATGAGGCCACCGGAGGCGCCACGCCGCCACGTCGTACATGTGGGTGGCCTCTGGGTGGTGTCGAAATTGCCAAGGCCTAGGCGCATCCCGTGGAACCGGAACTCGGCGGAGAAGCCGACGGAGGGGCGCGCGCGGACGCCGCGGTATCCCCAAGTTTCCCGCGATGCGACGACATGGTGGCGCGACGGCGGCGAGGCAAGAAAGAGCGGGGCGAGAGCGGTGGCATGGCTCAGAGCCGGGAGAGAGCGGTGGCGAGGTGTAGAGCGGGGAGAGAGCAATGGCGAGGCTCGGGGAGAGAGCGGTGGCAAGGCACTAAGAAATGGGAGGGCGTTGGATTTTATAAAGCGCGCCGGGCGTCGGGCGCCAAAACTAGCGCGCGCCCGGCGGCCTCCCCCCCCCCCCCCGCGCGTGGTCCTTTCCTGACGTCCCCGCTATCTCTACTCTCTTCTCTACTGTTATATTTATTTAATATTTATTATTTATCTCTACTAATCTACTCTCTACTCTTTTTAAAAACAGAGTTGGTGATGATGGTGTGCCTGCCATCCTACAATATAAGCCATCCGATTTATATCCGACGAATAGGAAGGAAACTATGGCAATTTTGTAGAAAGATACCAACACCCCTCTCCACATTTGTGATGCGGAGCATCCCAATGTCATCCCCATGGACCTACCTACATCTCCCATGACACCACTTGGACCAATGACAAGAGCCCGTGCGAGAGCTATCGAGAATGAAGTTAACTCTCTCCTTGTTGAACTCCCCTTTGACCCACTTGAGACATAGCTACTACCTCAAATGGAGATGCTTTGTGTGCTTAGGTACCAAGGAAGCAACCAAGGAGAAGTTACGGTGCAAGATGGACATCGAGAGCATGAAGAAAATCTTCCCAGCGTAGAGATCCCAGTACAACCGCCCATGTACTGCCCAACTACCGCCCGACCGGTACAACCGCTTGACTACCACCCAACTATCGGTCTAACTTCTGTAATCGAGCAGTGCAAGGCCGGTACAGTGCCGGTTTATCCCCGTAACAGCCACCAGACTGGTACAACCGCCCCAAGCACCAGTACAACCGCTGAGCACATCCGAAAGCACCTCCAGGAACCAGAACCTAAGCTCCCAGCGGTACAGCCGCCCCCATGACCGGTACTACCGCCCTCCCTGTGCGCAGTAAAGGGGGTTTCACCCCATGTATCCCCAACTTATCCCTTGGACTATATATACTTGTCCCTTAGCTCCATACCAGGGTTAGCAAAGGATTAGATCATATTAGAGATAGAGCTTTGCTCATCCATCCGGATCTACTCCTCCGAGAGAGACTGTACCTCTACGGAGAAGATCCACTTGGATTCAAGACCTCCTCACAGAGAAGAACTCAAGACCTCCTCACAAAGAAGAACCGGTTACCCTATGTATTGTCCCTTCTTGATCATGGATCGTGTATCTCTTTGTGTTCCAAGGATCTAGCTTATGTGTAACCAAAGCTTGTTGGTTGAGTGATTTCTCTCGCATTTTCCCTCGTGTTCCCCTCGTGTTGTTTCTGTTCTTCATAGGATCCCTCCATTTCGTGAAAGATAGGGCCCCTAGGGTTCTACCCTACATCATCTTGGTATCATGAGCCAGGTTGATCACGAATTTGGAGTCTCCCCTACCATTTTCTAGCCTTCTTTTGTTTGCTTTCATCCTAAATTCGAAAATCCCCACCAAAAATAGCCCCAAATATTTTTGTGATTTGTTGGTGTGATGAAATTTTGTTGGATTTGATCCATGGATTTCGTGTGTAGAAGGTAGATCTAGCTTCCCCACAAGTTTCCCCACCTTCCATCCTCGAAATCTTCACAATTTTGCTCCCGAAATCATCCATTTCCGCCCCAAGTTCCTCCCGTATCCAGATCTGAGAATTTTCCCAACAAAAGCGGTACAACTGGCCCCCGAGGCACTACAACCGCTAACCCATCCCCTGATACTTCTGCCAGCCCAAAACTGGAACTCCAGGACGCTCCAGGAGCGGTACAACCGCTTTCTCAAGTGGTACAACCGCCCCTCCTAGTTTCAACCTTGGCTGATTGACAGTTTAGACCATAACTAATTCATCCGGACTCAGATTTTGACGATCTTTAGCTCGTTTTCCAGCTCTTGACATCACCTATCCCACAAAAATACTTCCAACATCTTTTCACTCCATCAAAGTTTTGGAACTTTGGCCTCTTTGCCTAGGGATTTCACCACATCATCCGCTATGCCACCACTGATTTCCGCAACTTAACCCATTTTGATTTCCATAGCATTTGTGGTTGCTTGAGTTGTGATTTCGGTTTCCTAAGGTGTTTTGGCTACTTAGGGACGGTTGCTTCTTCTTCAACCACCACCACCACTACCACCATTTGACTTTGGTTTTGAGAATTTGAGTTGTGGTTCATCATTTCCTAGGGAGTTTTGGCTAACTAGGAACGGTTCGACATCGACATTACCGCCGCTCATCTTTGCCACGGACTCGTCATCAACGACGACCTCTCCACCATTTTGACACCATCATCGTACGCAGGAACGGTAACCTCATCTTGGTATCATGATATCTCATCATTATACATTCTTGCCATTGCATTGATAACCCCATAGACCATATTGTGTACCTTGCCCATCGAGATTGTCGGATTTTGGGTTCCGGCAAAACCCTTAAGGTTTGAACACTGGGGTGCGCACGAAGATCTCTCCCTCCCCATAGCTCACACGCTCACCATGATCTCAAAGCTCGGCACGTGGAACTCGCACAACAGGGGAGACAAGAGTTTATACTGGTTCGTGCCACAGATGTGGTGTAATACCCTACTCCAGTGTGGTGTGGTGGATTGCCTTGTAGGTTGAGGATGAACAAGTACAAGGTAAGAATAGCCTCCTGAGGAGAGGTGTTCTTGGGCACGGTGAGCTTGTGTGGTTGAGGATGATCTGAATGATCCGTCCCTTGCTAAGGTGGTGGCTAGTCCTATTTATAGAGGCCCGGATCCTCTCCCCAAATATTAGGCGGGAAGGGATCCCGCAATGGCCAATTCGAAGGGGGGCAGCTAGTACAAGCTATCCTGACAAAAAGTGGTCTTCGCCTGCCAAAGACTCTAGTGGTGACTCCGTCATGGGCTCCGCAATGACCTCAGTCGTGCCGTCCTGCTGGTCTTGGTCTCATTGCACTGATATGGAAACCTTTGTCTGATGCCTCAGGACTCCTTGCCTGCACTTGCCCCTTTAGCACCAAAGGGGCAACGGGTACTCCACGCCCACTGGCTCCCCGCCTGGCCTTGGTCGTCACAGCTCATGTCACGGAAACCTCACGAGGTGCCCCTCGCCTTGATCTCTCCACTCCTCGCGAGCCAGCCTAGTGAGGACGCCCCTGAAGAGGTCTTGTGTCATCCGCCTCGCGAGGCTTGGCCCCTCACGAGGGTCTTGCGTGTTTGCTGGTGAAGATGGGTCGTACCAGGCCGCTGCTCGAGCCACGCCGTGAGCCGCAGGCAGGCAAGTCTGGGGACCCCCGTTCCCAGAACACCGACAGTAGCCCCCGGGCCCAAGGCGCGCTCGGACTTTGCTTCGAGGCGAAGCCAAAGGGCAAGTGCGGAGCGTAGCGGGCCCCAAATGCCAGCGGCCTTGACTGATGCATGGCAATTGACGGGACGTGGGCGTCTCCGCTTCCCCATGCTGTCTCGGCAACTGCCCGACTGACAAAAGGCTGGCGAGGGATGTGCTGCCTTCATTGCTCTCCTTCACCTTGCTCCAGATCCCCTTTCTTGCTCTTCACTTCCAAAGACTCCAGATCCGCCTAGATCCTCCTTCAAGCCTGCCGCCAATGGTGCCCAACAAAGCTCAGGCTGCTCCTACGCCTGCCTGGTATGAGCCGGCGCTCAGTGGACCGAGCGTCTCAGAGAAGAACCTTGCCGCCGTGCTCCTAATGATGGCGGATGGTGATGAGAAGAGGAAGACTACGCTCTGGGCCTGCTCCGCCGAGCCGGAGGCCTCGGGCAGTACTTTCTACCCCTTCTTCATGAGCAGCGTCGTCGTAGGGTTGGTTCCCACCTTCTCCGACTTCTTCTATTCCGTCCTCAGCCATTACAAGATTCGTGCCCTTCATCTTCATCCCAACTCCATCTTCCTCCTATCGATCTTCGCCTTCTACTGCGAGGCGTACATCGGAGTGATGCTGCCCGTGGCACTACTGCGCCACTTCTTCTTCCTCCGGATCAAGGAGGACCACTGCTCGGGGTGCGTTGGCTATGTTGCAGCCAACAAGACCAACGCGATCTCGAAGGTCATGAAGAAGGCCGAGGGCTTCAGGAGCAAGTGGGTCTTGATGGATGCCAAGTGCTCCCACCCCTAGCTGGTGATGTTGACGGAGATGCCCGTGTCCCAAGAAGGGTGGCTTCGCGCGAAGCTCACCAACCTTTGGGCGGTGCAGGTGCTGGAGCGGATGGCCGCCGACCTGAAGCCTGGTGACTCAAGGGCGGCGAAGCTGACGGGGGCCATGATCATCAAATAATTCATGAAGCAGCGCGTGGCTACCCTCTAGGCGTGCTCGTGCCCCTTGTGGAAGCTCAGAGACGAAGGAGACGACCTCCGCTTGCGTCCGGAGGCCCTTTCTGCCGAGGAGTTGGGCTCGGCCCTCCGCTCCTTGGTTGGGGACGACTAAGGATACCCGCCGGACTCCTTCATTCCCTTGTCCCGCCGCCCGGACGGGGCGGAGGCCGCCGCACCATGCCCGCCTTTGATGGGCATGGGCTCGTGCCGCCTGCACCCTCTGATGTCCTGGTGACGATGACTTCGGTGGTGGTGTCTTTCGACGAGGAGGAGGAGTGGGACTCGGCGGTCACTCTGGAGGGGTCTGGGGAGACCTCCCCTTCGCGCATGGCTGATCTTCTTCGTCCCTTGCCTGACGCCGACGACCATCTGTCGAAAGAAGTCCCGCCTCCCGATGGGGTTATGACCAGGCCCAGGGTCACCCCCTTGGGGAAGCCGACGTCCAGCGTCCCGACGAAGAGCAAGTAGTCGCTAGTCTCTTGAGGTGACGCCCCCGCTTCGCCGCCGCCTGGGGCCACTGCGGCCTCACAGACTCCCAGGGACTGTGCGCCTGCGCCCCAGGCCAAGAGGCCCCTAAACTTCGCACTTCTGAAGAGGCGCCGGGACTATGCTGCCGTGGACAAGTGAGTTTCCTTGCCCTTGTTTCTGCTCCTATCGCGGCCTCCTGACTCTTCCTCATTGACCTTCTAGGCCAACATCGTCGTAGAAGAAGAATAAGGGAGGGCCAGCCACACCCTCAGGGCCCCAGCAGCCTCGCACGGCCGCACCTCCTTCGGCATAGAAGGGCGGCGATGGCACCCGCACTTCTCCGGCCCAGTCGTCCTCGCGAGGCCCAGAGGAGCGCCCCCTGGAGAGGGCACCCATCAAGGCCTCGTCGGCTCCTGAGGCGCTCATCCCCAGCCCTTCGGCCGAGGCCCCGAAGGCTCCGGAGCTCCTGGCCTCTTCCTCCACCGCCTTCAACCTGCAGGTCTCCGCAACGACGCTGCCTCCTTCTTCCGCTCCACTACCAGCCGATGACCCTTCTGCCTCACCTGATGCCCTGGAGCATGCCCTTTCCATACTGGCCCGGCTGCAAGGTGATCTTCAAGGCGCCGACCGCCGCCTTGTGGTTGGACGCCTGGAGCTGATCTCTAGCTGGCTGCACTCTAACGCATCCATCCGTGATGCGTTGAGCCAGGCCGTGGCAGCATCCGAGAAGTACAAGCAGGCTGTCGCCTAAGCTGTGCCTGCCCATGAGGTGGCACTGAAGGATGCCGGGGCTGCTCAGGACCGTTCCCGATCGCTGGAGGCCGAGCTGGAGACCATGCACAATGAGCGTTTGGCAGACGCTCGAGGACGCCAGGTGGAGGAGGAGAAGATGAAGGCCCGGGAGGACGCCATCAGGGGTCGCAACGCTGAGCTAGAGCAGTTGGCGAAGGCACAGGCCATGGAGCGCAGCCGGCTGAAGAAGCTGGAGCAAGAGATGAAGGCGGAGAAGGCCGAGCTAGAAGCCAAAATGAAGGTCCTAGCTGAGGACCGCGTGGCCTTCAAATCCCTTGAGGATAAGTCCCGCATGGCGCTGCGGGCACTCTACGAGAAGGGCTTGGAGGAGCTGCTGGCGACAGACGACGAGGGCCCCGCCCAGCTGCTCCCTAATCTAGTCTCGGTGCTTGAGGACGTCATGGCCGGGATCGGCCCCTTGGTGGAAGGGGAAGCCCGCGCACTCTCCTTGGCTGCACTGACACGCGTCTTCAGTCACCTCCATCTTCGTGATCCTGACGCCAACCTTGACGAGCTGCTCGAGCCCGTGGAGGACGAGCACTGCATGGCCGCTACCGAAGCCGTGAAGAGCCAGGTGGAGGCCTTGCTGAAGAAGTTCCGTGCCTTTGACCTTGCGCCCTCAATTGGTGGTGCTGCTGAACCTGCAACTCCAGCGGGCGACGCAGGTGAGGGCAATGCTGCTGTGGAAGTGGCATCCCTTGCAAGTGATGGCGGCGTCCAGGGACGACGAGATGACTTGCTTGCGGCTCCTTTCCTGATTTGCTTCTGCAACATGCACCATGCCTCGTGGAGGCTTTTAAACTTGTGTTTGGTATTGGGAAAACAATATGTCTTGTAATATTTGTTTGCAATTCTGTGATTTCCTTCCCATTTGCTTGGTGTTCTGCGTCAGCAGGGCCCGACCCTGCGCATACCTCAGCTGCCGTTGGGTCGTTCGGATCGCCAAGACGAGACCAAGGGCTGAGGGGCTACATGGCTAGTTAGGCTCCTTAGTAGTGATGCTCAGGAGTCCCCCTTGATTCGCAAATAGCTTACAGAAAGGATATGCATGAGTAGGCCTAGTGTTCTATGTCGGAAGGGCCTGACCCCGCGCATACCTCAGCCGCCGTTGCATCGTCCAATTCACCAGGACGAGACCAAGGGGTGAGGGGCTACGTGGCCAGTTAGGCTCCTGAGTCGCGATGCTCAGGAGTCCCCCTTGACGTCCAAATGACCTTCATACCTTGGCTCCGCTCGGGAGGGCGCGTGACGACCAGGTCCGAGAGACCTGGCAGGGCGACGTACGCTTGGGCGTGACCCTAGCGCAGCCCCCGTGCCCAGCCCCCTCGCACGGCTCTCCCGAGGGGAAAGCATTGCGGTGAGGCTGTACACCGAGCCGGGTGGCTCCCTGAGATTGGTACGGCCATAGGGCCGCCCTCAGTTGTTTATCACTAGCGCGGAGTGTAGCGCTTCCGCACTTGCATGGGCATAGCCGCTCCTCGACCGTGTCGACTGCCAGCGCGGAGCATGGTGCTTCCGCAGGAGCGTGGGTGAGGGCTCCCTCTGAGTGGAGCCCACGGGGCATGTACAGCCCTGCCCTGACACGTGGCTTGCACGGCAGGGCTAGACGAGGTGTGTCTGGGCACTCGTGAGCCAGCGCGGAACTCACGAGGCCCTACCTCAGGGTGGGTTGCGTCTGGTCTTGATTCCTGATGGTTGCGACGGTCCTGTGAGATGGTTAGGCAACCTGCACGGGGCAAATCTCCTGAGGCGATCACATGAGAAGGCTATACACCAACGACCCCAGGAGGTGACGTGAGCGGGGCCGGCCCGCCAGACAGAGCTTAGTCATTGGGTTTATCGACGCTGCATGGACGGACCCGAGCACAGATGACGTGCCTAGTCTTCTCATGTGAAGAATCCTGAAGAAAGATGGCCGACGTGCGGCTCCCGCGGTGGCGGGGCACCGGGTCACGCGCCCTAGCCTGCCCATCCATGACTAGCTCATGCGAGAACAGGGCACCAAGGGCCACGAGAGGTGACGTACACGGGGACGGGCCCGCGAGCCAGAGCTCAGCCTCTTGGGATTGGCGACGCTGCAGGGACGGACCCGAGCACAGACGCCATGCCAGTTCTCGTCATGAGGTGGTCGCAAGTGGGCTTGCAAGGGCGTGTGACGTTCAAGGCATCATAGTGCCAGGCAGGCAGGTGGTAATCGTAGGTAACTCATGCGGGGGAACGAGCTAGCTTAGATAGATGCAAAAACGATACATGCCACTGGTACGGACCCGAGCGGCCTGGGGATGATGCAGCCCAAGGGGCGCCCTAGTAGATTAAGCTAAAGGTGCAAAAGGATACATGCCGAAGGGGCAGGCCCGTGCAACCTGGGAATAATGCAGCCCGAGGGGCACTCCCAGCTGAATCAACTCGGAAAATGTCACCTGGTTCCGTTGTCGAAGGAGTGTTGGAGTAGCTGGAGATGCGTGACGAAGGAGCCGCTCCTCATGAGCCCCCAGGGCCCTGAGCCTTTGGAGGCTCTGGGGGCTCGGGCGGTTCCTTGAGGACCGTCTCCATCTCCGCCAGGACTGCGTGATGCCTGGCCTCCTGAGCCGCCAAGATGCTCCATAGATGACGCTGATAGGCGGCCGCCACGTTCAGCAAGCCAAATGGCATGCAGACATAGCTGTGAGGTGGACCCTCGCAACACCGAACGTGCGAGGGCCAGAAGCGTTCCTGAGACGCGGCTCTGTTGAGCCCTGGAATGTCGATGCAGATGGACAGCCCGCCGTCCTCGCCAGGATGGGGAGCTGCGCCAGGTGGGCGGCGGTCGCCGCGCATGATCCTTGCTTCTTGAAGCTCCTGGGTGGCCTTGACGATGAATTCCTGAGCACCGGGCGCTCCTCGCCGTGTGTCCTCTCGAGGGAAACATGCCGCAAAGCACGCCTCCACATGGTGCTCGAGCGCCTCGCTCGTGATGCTACCTAGGTCCAAGGTCCTCCAGAAGAGAGCCCCTGAGCCTCGCCCGAGGAGGGCATCGGGCACGCGTTCCTATGCGGGGAAGGGAGGCGCCCCAGATGCGGGCGCTGATCCTGAGGCAGCGCACCTGGAGACGCCGCTCTCCTGAGGCCATGTGCGGAGTGGTTTTTTCTTCTTCTTGGGTTTGGCCTCAGGAGGGTATTGGATGCCCTCACTGTCGGGGTCTTTGATTGCTCAGCTTGGAAGGCGCGCTCAAGGGAGCACACCGCATCCCTTTCTTCGCAGGGAACATGATGATTCCGCCACTTCCTGGCATCTTGAGGACGTTGTAGCCATGGTTGGTCACTGCGATGAACTCGGCTAATGCTGGATACCCAAGGATGGCATTGTATGGCAGACGGATGTGGGCGATGTCGAAGTTGATGTGCTCGATGCGGTAGTTGTCGCTCTGGCCGAAGGTGACAGGGAGATGGACCTGCCGTATCGGGGTGGTGGAGCCATCGGTCACTCCTGAGAAAGGCTTGGTAGGCTGCACCTAATCATATAGCACTTGGAGGCTATCAAATGTCTCGACGGACAGGACGTTGAGCCCCGCGCCGCCATCAATGAGGGTCTTGATGACTTGGATGTTGCTGATGACGGGCGAGCAGAGCATTGGGAGGGCGCCGGTGGTCGCCGCGCACTTGAGCTGGTCCGATGAGCTGAAGGTGATGGTGCATTTGGACCATCTGAGCGGGCGCGTGGCCGCGAGCCTCGGAAGAGCCGCGTTCACCTCGCGAGCAAACTTCTTGAAGACACACTGGGATGCTGGGGCCTAAGCTCCCCTCAAGATGCATGCGATAGTGCGTGGTTCCTGGAAGCCCCCAGCCCCCTCGTCCTGATGCTGGTCGTCATTCCTTCTTGGTGGTGGCGGCTGTGGAGGAAAACCATCATTGCCTTGAGGGCGGTCCTGCCGCGGCTAGTCCTGCCAGCTGTCCTCACAAGGCCTATCGAGCCACTCCTGGCGGGGGACGCGATCATCCCAGCGTCCCCCACCTCGTCCTCCTCCTCGGCCGTAGCCCCGGTCGCTACACTCGGGGCGTTGACCGAAGCGCCCATCTCGGATGGCCCTGAGCTCCTGACAATCGTTGGTGTTGTGGTTGTGTACGTTGTGGAAGGCGCAGAACGGTCGGCTGCTCTTGGACGACTCGGGGTGGTCCCGTCCATGCTTCGTGTCTAGTTCCGCCGCGAGCACGGCCACCCCCTTGCACTTCACGTCCTTATCCTTGGCTTTCTTCTCCTCTGGGTCGGTAGCAGGGAGATCAAGGAGGCAAAGGTTCCCTTCCTCAACTCTTGCGCACTTGGTCGCCATGTTGAATAGCTCCAGAGCCGTGCATAGCTCCTCGTGGATGGCGAGCTCCTCCTTCATCTTGACGTCACGGGCGCCATCGGAAAACGCTGAAATGATGGCCTCGTCTGTCACCTTGGGGATCTTGAGGCGAACGCAGTTGAAGCACTGGATGTACTTCTGTAGGGTCTCCCCTGGCTGCTTCTTGATGCGGCACAGGTCACCCACAGCTGGGGGGCGGTCACGAGTGCCCTGGAAGTTGGCGATGAAGTGGTCGTGCATCTCACCCCAGGAAGAGATTGAACCTGGGGGCAGGTTCAGGATCCACGAGCGAGCACCATCTTTGAGAGCCATGGGAAACCAGTTCGCCATGACTTTCTCGCCATTGTTGGCCGCCTCGATGCTCAGCTCGTAAAGCTGCAGGAACTCCGCAGGGTCGGGGGTGCCGTCGTAGCGAGGAGGCAGGTCTAGCTTAAACTTGCCTGGCCAGACGATGCTACGCAACTTTGGAGTGAAGGCGCGGCAGCCTGCTGTGGCCACCGGGGCCCTTTGCAGAGGTGGAGCCTGCACTTGATGCCCGCGCACCGCCACCGCAGGCGGCACGGTCTTGTCGTGGTGGTGCCGGGAGCGCAAGATCGTCTTCTTGTGGCCGGGGAACTTCTTGGCAGCTTCCTTCTTATCGTGCAGGCACCCAACGCGGCGGGTCGCACCGAGGGGCCATGCGCCTTGGTGCCATGGCGCCGTCTTGGTGTGGAGGTGGCGGAGGCCCTCCATGGGCTACGTCACCCGCGGCTGAAGGAGGGCGAGGCAGCAAGAGAGACGGGACAGGTGAGCCCCCAGCGGCGCTGACGAGATCAGCGATGCGGTCCACCCAGTCCTCGTAGAGGTCGTCGATTGGGCGGTAGCGCAGGAGCTCGCATGACATGAGCAGCGCGGCCTGCGCGTCCGTGGGTGTGCGACAAGCGTGGGACGATGAGCCGGCCGGAGTCAGCGACGGGGTAGCGGTGCAACTGTCCCACCGCACCGAGGTGTGCAGCGAAGATGCTTGCTACCCGTTTCCCGCCGGGCCGGTGGCGGCATTGGTGGCGGGTGATGGAGAACGATGGGGAGGCCCGCCTGTCGGTGTTCTGGGAACGGGGGTCCCCAGATTTGCCTGCCTGCGACCCACGGCGTGGCTAAGCAAGCAGGCCGTACGACCCATCTTCATCAACAAGGCATCCAAGACCCTCGCGAGGGTCCAAGCCTCGCGAGGCGGACGATGCAAGACCTCCTCTGGAGTAGCCTAGCCAGGCAGGCTCACGAGGAGCAAAGATATCTAGGCGGGGCAAACCTCATGTGGCCCTCGTGGCGTGAGCCATGACGCATGACACCAGGCGGGTGCCAGCGCGTGCAGTGTCCTTATTTCCTCTTTGGTGCTAAGGAAGCCAGCGCAGGCGAAGAGTACCGAGGCATCAGGCAAAGGTTGCTATATTGGTGCAACGAGACCAAGACCAAGAGGACGGCAAGGCAGAGGTCATCATGGAGCCCAAGGCAGCGTCACCACCAGAGCTTTTCGCAGGCGAAGGCCACTTTTGTCAGGATATCTTATACTAGTTGCCCCCCTTCAAATTTGCCCTCCGTTGTTGGCTCCCTTCCCGCTCAATATTTAGGAAGAGGACCAGGGCAAGTAGAGCTAGCCACCATAGTAGGGGGACGGGATCTTAGCTTGATCCAACCTGATCGAGAGCCTACTCAAGAACACCTCAACCTCAGGAGGCTGTTCTTCCTTTGTACTGTTCATCATCAGCCCAAGAGGCAATCCACCACCACCACACTAGAGTAGGGTATTACACCACAACGGTGGCCCGAACCAGTATAAATCTTGTGTCTTGCTGTGTTGTGAGTTCGTCGAGTTCGTCCGCGAGATCTTAGTGAGCTAGGGCATAGATCCGTAGGAGGGAAAGACTTCGCGTGCACCCCAGTGTTCGAACCATAAGGGTTTGCAGGAACTCCGCGTCGCCGAGCTCGTCCGTGCCGCAGGGGGCTCCCTAGTGCCGTCCCTCTCTCTACCTCCCCCTCAACCAGCCACGGGCGACGAGGCTCATGGCGTGCCTCCACCACCTCAGCCCCAAGACGGTGCCTTGGCACCAAGGTGCGCGCCTCCGCGGCGTGATCCACCGCCCGGCGCCCGCGCGTGTAGAGAGAAGCTGCCAAGAAATCTCGCGGCCACGAGAAGCTGCACCAGCGCTCCCCGCGCCACCTTGTCAAGACCGCGCGCCGCCCGCAACGACGCGGCATGGACCTCATCAAGACCAGGCTCCACATCTGAAGCGGGCCCCGGGAACCACGGCCGGCTGTCGCGCCTTCACCCCCGAGTTGCGTAGCGTCGCCTGGCCAGGCAACTTCAAGCTGGATCTGCCTCCTCTCTACGACGGCACCGCCGACCCCACGGAGTTCCTACAGCTCGATGAGCTGAGCATCGAAGCGGCCAACAATGACGAAAAATTCATGGCGAACTGGTTTCCCATGGCTCTCAAGGATGGAGCTCGCTCCTGGCTCCTGAACCTGCAGCACGGCTCGATTTCCTCTTGGGATGAGATGCGCGACCGCTTCGTCGCCAACTTCCAGGGCACTCGCAACCGCCCAATGGCCGCAGGCGACCTGCGCCGCATCAAGCAACAACCAGGAGAGACCCTCCAGAAGTACATCCAGTGCTTCGACAACACCCGCCTCAAGATCCCCGAGGTCACAGACGAGGCCATCATCTCCGCGTTTTCCGACAGCGTCCGTGATGTCAAGATGAAGGAAGAGCTTGCCATCCACGAGGAGCTCAGCACATCTCAGGAGTTGTTCAACCTGGCGACCAAGTGCACAAGAGTTGAGGAGGGGCGCCTCCCTCTCCTTGAGCTGCCAGCTATGGGCGCGGAGGAGAAGAAGGCCAAGGCCAAGGACGTGAAGCGCAAGGAGGCAGCTGTGCTCGCAGTGGAGCCCGACACCAAGCGGGGCAGAGATCAGCCCGAGTCATCCAAGAACGGCCAACCGTTCTGTGCCTTCCACAACCTGAACACCCACAACACCAGCGACTATCAAGAGCTTAGAGCCATACGGGAAGGATGCTACGGTCGACGGCCCGAGCGCAATGACTGGGGCTACGGCCGTGGAGGAGGACGTGGAGGCGGACGATGGGACGACCGTGGCCCGCACCAGGAGTGGCGCGACCGGCCTCGTGAGGACCGCTGGCAGGACCAACCTCTCGAGGGCGCCTGGAGGGACCCGCCTCGTGAGGATCGCCCCCAGGGCAACACCGGTCTTCCCCCGCTACTGCCACCAAGAAGGGATGACCACCACCACCAGGACGAGGGGGCTGGGGCCTTCCAGGAGCCGCGTGCAATCGCCTGCATCTTGGGCGGCGCCCATGCCCCAGCCTCTCGGCGCATCTTCAAACAGTTCGCTCACGAGGTGAACGCGGTGCTCCCCAAGCTTGAAGCCACGCGCCCGCTCAAGTGGTCCCAATGTGCCATCACTTTCAACTCGGCATATCATCTCAAGTGCGCAGCCACCGCTGGCGCCCTCCCTATGCTGTGCTCCCCAGTCATCAGCAATGTGCAGGTCACCAAGACCCTCATCTACGGCGGCGCAGGGCTCAACGTCATGTCCGATGACACGTTCGACAACCTCCAAGTGCCATATGAACAGCTCCAGCCCACCAAGCCTTTCTCAGGAGTGACCGACGGTTCCACCACACCGATATGGCACGTCCGCCTGCCTGTCACCTTCGGGGAGCACAAGAACTACCGCACCGAGCTCATCGACTTCGACGTCGCGCACATCCGCCTGCCGTACAATGCCATCCTCGGGTATCCAGCCCTGGCCAAGTTCATGGCAGTCAGTCATCACGGCTACAACGTTCTCAAGATGCCAGGAAGCAGAGGAATCATCACGGTCCCGTGTGAAGAGAGGGATGCGGTGTGCTCCCTCGAGCGTGCCTTTCAAGCCGCAGCAATCGACGACCCCGACAGCAGAAGTGAAGGCCCTCCGGAGGCCATCCCCAAGAAGAAGCAGTCGCGCCGCGTAGGACCTCAGGAGGATGGTGCCGCGGCAGGAGCCTTGTCAGGATCAGAGCCCGCTCCAGGGGCGCCCCCCTCCATCGCATAGGAAAGCGCGCCCGGTGCCCTCCTCAGGCAAGGCTCGGGGGCTCTCTTCTGGAGGGCCTCAGAACTTGCCAACCTCACGAGGGCAGCGCTTGGGCACCACTTGGAGGCGTGCTTCGCGGCACGTGTCCCTCAGGAGAGCACAGGGCAAGGAGTGCCCACCACCCAAGAATTCATCACCAAGACCACACAGGATCTGCAAGATGCAAGAGCCATGCGCAGCGACCGCCACTCGCAGGGCGTAGCTCCCCATCGAGGCGAGGATGCCGAGCTGCTTGTCTGCGTCAACGTCCCAGGGCTCTACAGGGCCGCATCTCAGGAGCGATTTTGGCCATCATGTGTGGGCCGCTGCGAGGGCCCAACACAGAGCTACGTTCACATGCCCTTCGGCTTGCCAAGCGTGGCATCGGCCTATCAGCGAAACATGCGGCGTGTCCTGGCGGCTCAGGAGGCCAGGTACCACACCGTCCTGGAGGAGATGGAGACGGTCTTCAGGGAACCTCCCGAGCCCCCAGAGCCTCCCGAGGCTCAAGGCTCCGACGGCTCATGAGGAATCATTTCTTCAACGCACGCCTTCAGCTGCACGAACTCTACTTCATCTACAGAACCAGGTGACATCTTCCAAGCTCGTTTTGCTGGGAGCGCCCCTCGGGCTGCATTATTCCCACGCCACATGGGTCCGTCCCTGTGGCATGTATCCCTTTTGCTTATGTCTTTATCTTACCTTGCTGGGGGCACCCCTCGGGCTGCATCATCCCCGAGCCGCTCGGGTCGGACCCAGTGGCATGTATCTTCCCGCATTTATCCAAGTTGATCTGCTCTCCATGCTTAACCTGCCAACGCCTATCGGCCGCTCAATTGCCGCCCGCCACGGGTCTGTTCATCCTATGCAATTCGCTTGCACGTAAAAGGGGGGCTCCTGAGCATCGCGACTCGGGAGCTCTTACTGGCTCTCCAGCCCTCACCCCCTGGCCTTGACCATGGCATCGCGATCTGGCATACCAGCAGCGGCTGAGCTCGCTCGAGGGCCGGGATCTGAGGACGTAGACCGCTTGCATCTAACCGCCTTGCAGGAGCATACAGTCACCAAGACTCAAGACCAGGCGCAACCTGCCTTGAGGTAGGGCCTCATGAGTCTTGCGCTGGCTCATGAGTGCCCAGATACACCTCGCAGCCCTGCCGTGCAAGTCACGTGTCAGGGCGGGGCTGTACACTCCTCGGGGGCTCCTCCCGGAGGGGCCCCCCATCCCACGCCCAAGTGGAAGCACCATGCTCCGCGCTGGCTGTCGACACTGCCGAGGAGCGGCTATGCCCAAGCACAAGCGGAAGCACTATGCTCCGCGCTGGTGATAAACAATTGAGGGAGGCCCCACGGTCGTACCAACCTCAGGGAGCCCAGAGCTCAACGCCCAGTCTCACCACAACGCCTCCCCTCGGGAGAGCCGCATGAGGGGGTTGGTCATGGGGGCTGCGCTTGGGTCACGCCCAAGCGCACGCCACCCAACCAGGTCCCCCGGACCTGGGCATCGCGCGCCCCTCCTGAGGCCTCAGCGAGGGCAACTATGGAAATTGTTTGCACGTCAAGGGGGACTCCTGAGCATCGTGACTCAGGAGCCTAACTGGTCATGTAGCCCCTCACTCCTTGGTCCGTCCTGGTCTCCGGTCGGCCCAATGGCGGTTGAGGTATGCGCGGGGCCGGGCTCTGCCAACATAGAACATTAATCTATCCTCACGAACTCTCCCTATATGTTGTTTGCGCGTCAAGGGGGAATCCTGAGCATCGCGACTCAGGAGCCTAACTGGTCACGTAGCCCCTCACTCCTTGGTCCGTCCTGGTCTCCGGTCGGCCCAATGGCGGTTGAGGTATGCGCGGGGCCGGGCTCTGCCGATGCA